>NW_008649913.1:6479-7953 GCF_000695815.1 Acanthisitta chloris | reverse complement strand
ATTCAGTTCTAACCTGGCTATTCCAGTCACAGTTTGAATGTAGTACAGTTCATTACTTCCTCTCCCAAATTAATTTTAAGAATGAGACTGAGAGCTTTGATACACTCCTGTGCATTTTGCTGCACTTGGGTCAAATGAGAGGTTGTGGTAGAGCAGTGGAAGGAATGATCAGACAACTGCCAGGCTGGTTGACCATTTGGACACAAGACTTAAACCTGACTTTTTTCCCCCCTTAAATGTCCGATACAGTACCAATTATTCTGAACTGCAGAATGGAATTTTAAAATGAAACTCTGACAAGGGTTGGCCAAAACCAAAGCTGGCTTTCAGAGGTCCAAACAGCTCAAGCTCTTGCACAGATCCTCTGCACATGGAGGAATTTGTCTCTATAACGTATGCCAAAGACCCTCAACTCCGTCATCCCATTATGACTAAGAAGAAGGGGTTGGGATGTGCAGAGGCTTAAGTTACATAGCTACAAGGAAGGCTGACTTGCTGCTCCTCCTCATGCTCACTTTGGTGAGCAAATGTCATCACATCACTTGCCCCACCTGCACAATAGACTTGAAACTGTCTTCACACTGGATAAATCTTAAAGAAATAGCCAATAAGCCCATCTCATTTTATATTTATATACGCATCCTTGAAAACTGTAACAAAGCTGTTGCAACTAAAGGTTTTCATTTTTCTATATGAGAAGTGTTTGTTATATTTGATGTGTCAGTAAAAGAGAAGCTTCAAATAGAAGCAAAGAACAGCATCCTTGGGAACCGCAGTGTGTAGGCAGCCAGCAAGATATCTGTGCACCACTGAATTTCAAATAAATCCCAATCTCCTGACTTCTCTACTAGAGAAATTTGCAGACAACAGCTTCTGGAGGTTATTTGTAAACTCAGCTATTACACATTGAGACTCATAAATGGGATGTTGTACGCACATGGGAAATAACTCTCGTACTGCTGTCTGTATGGCCCAGGGAGATAAAGAGAAACAGCTTCCTTGGCTGGAAGCAAACACTGCCATATTTTAAAGGTCAAGCCTATGCTTGGAGGAGCTCTTCAGTATGGCTGCATCAGATTTAGCATGGATGCTCCTTATAAGCAGGAAGTCTGCATTGTTTACATTGCTATCAACCACCTTAAAGTGTGTTGGAGATTATAAAGCAAACACTCCCCTCAGAGCAGCCATGATTCATCTTGCTGTCCAACAGTAAATGAAAGCTAAAGCAGGCCTAAGGCCATACAAACATTTGAATTCAACCCTGTGTCAATTACAGGCTGGGCTGGGCAATAAAAGTGTGAAGACACCAAGAAGAAACAGAAAGTTGAGGGAAACCAGAGGAGAAACCACTGACACAGCACAACAGTGCAACTTCACAAGAAAGCTTTGTTGAGGAAGCAGATTATACTCTGAAGAAAGCTCTTGGCTTTTCCATCTTCAGGAACATAGGAGTTGATCCAGGCTTCTGAGTCAT
>NW_008649913.1:0-6446 GCF_000695815.1 Acanthisitta chloris | reverse complement strand
TCCTGCCACACTTCCCAGAGCACAGACCCAGCTCAAATACCTGCTTGTTTTGCAAGCAATGCTCCTACTCTCCAGACTGCAGTTTCTATAGTAGATCCACTCCTTCTCCACATTTGATATAGCCTCTTCCTGTCATTCAGAAACAAACCTTCTTTACAATAATATGTTGCTGAAGCAGATTCATCTCTGTAATATTGACAAAAGGTTATTTCTGGGTATGTGTTCCATTTGATTTGAGATGAGTAAGCAAAAGTTTTTTACACTTATCTGAAGAGCTCCAACCTATGCTGTTGCAATTGCAACTGAATGTAGACAGACTTTCTAAATAATGAAATCACCCCTCCAAAACTCCCACATTCTTTATGTTCTCCAGGTTCTAACATTCAGTGGGAGAAAAATAGCATGCCAGAAGAATGAAAAATGGTACTTCCCCAGGGACTTTTCATTCAAGGGCTTATCTAAGCATTGCTTAGAGAAGAGTTGAGAGAGAGAAGAAGGTGTGTGAGCAGGGCTGAAGAGGAGATGTTGGTTTTTCTTGTTAAAAAAAATTGTAAATTCTCCTTTAGAATAAATAACATTCTGTTCAATGTAAGACGTTTCTTTACATCAGCTCTCCAAAACATGCAGCATATGCACCTGGGCTTCCCAGCAGCCACTATAAAGCCCTGAGAAGCTGTCTCTATGCAAATAGCAGAATAGATTGTCCTGCAATAAAAACCACACTCTGATGGGACATAATTATTTCAATTCTACTGATTTTTAAGTGCTGACCACACTATGTATGCACTACTCCCCATCCAGTATTTCTTCTGTTTGAATTTTCTGGCCAGAAGAGCAGGGTTTTGTACGCCAGGCACCAAAGCCTGTTCACAAAAAATGAGTACTGTCTTGCTGTCTATTCAGAAGGAAAAATGATAATGATTTTTAATAAGTAGCACATACAACACTTGCATCTTCAAAGAGGTGTCCAAAAATCAACTAGCTAATCTTCACAACATGCTTATGGGTTGATAAATACCTTCACCTCATCATAGAAAGGGAACACGCACATGAAATTCTGAGCAACCTTGTCTGTTGGAAAGTCTCTTTGTCCATGGCAAGGGGGTTGGAACTAGCTGGTCTTTAAGGTCTCTTCCAACCCAGGCCATTCTATGATTCTATGTTCAATTATACATCAACCCTGCTTTTATTTACTGCTGTTGATTTCAGTGGAAGCAGTCTGATACACAGCAGCCTGTTCTTCAAATCTGTTTCAGCTCCACAAGGATCTCACCTCCCTACTGAAAATCTGTTCAGAGCCATCCTTGGAGAGTGCTGTCTCCATAGATGACAGAATTACTGGAAAGCTGAAGTCCATGGGAAAAAAAAAAAGGAGTAGTTATTTTTCTCCTAGTTTGAAAGCAGCATCTGACTTTTCAGAACAGGTCAGTGAACTGAGATAAAAATGGAAGCATACGTCATTATTAGTGAAACGAAAGAAAGTGGTTGTTCCTATGGGAAAGATCCCAAGAATGTAGGGATCACTGATTTCAGTGCAGTCACGTAAAGATAAGGTCCCAAGTCTCATCTTGAAAATACATAAGACAAATATGAATCTGATTCTGAAAACACTTTCTTCTTTGGCAGGAGGTACTTTTCTTCTCCTCCCATCCACAGCCTGGCACAAGGTCTGCATATCTCTTAAATCCTAATAGTCAGGCATCCAAGTGTCGGTGTTCAGACCTTAGGATCTCTCTGACATTTGTGTCTTTGCACATTTCCCTGCGGGATTTAAATCCTGTCACACAGGTGCAGCTTACCCAAGATTTTCCTAGAGCAAACTGCCCAGACATTCTTATCCATAGGAATCAGGGATTGTGGGTCTGCCTGACAACTGTGTCATATTCAACACTAAACCTCCCTGCACAAGCACATTCCACAAAAATACACTTCTTTGCTAAAAACTACTTTTCATCCCTGCATCAATAACACACTGATCACGGTATAGTGAGGCAGCCACCTGAAAAAACAGCTCATGCACCAGTCAGGGAATATAACCAGAACCAGGCTTACCAACATAACAATGGGAAAGCTTTTCTCCTACAATTCAGTACATATTAAGGAAGTTAGAGAGTCCCTGATACTATTCTTTATCTGGAATGCATTGTACGTCTTCAATACCTGTGGCATCATGTGCTGGATAATACAAGGACAAGAAGCTTCCCTGGGATTAGGAGAAAGTAATAAAAAAAGGAATGTTGATATTTAGTTATATAAATAACTCACTTGAAAATACACTCACTACCCATTTGCTTCATTTCTGCATCCTGCTGGATCTTTCATCTTCCTTGCTGGGAATGGTTCAATGATGCATTTTGATCGGTCTGACAAGGATGACTGAAGATTGACAGATGGCTGGAGCAACTCTCCCAGGACAACAGGCAGAGAGACTTGTGGTTGTTCAGCCTGGAGAAGAAAAGGCTCTGGAAAGCACCTTCTAGTACTTAAAGGAGCTCTAAGAGAGCGGAGACGGATTTTTGACAAGAGTATGGAGTGATAGGACAAGGAGTAATCACTCTAAACTGAAAGAGGGCAGGGCTAGATTATGTATTAGTAAGAAATTCTTTACTGATGGTGGTGAGGCACTGAAACAGGTTGCCCAGAGAAGCTGTGGATGTCCTATTCCTGGAAGTGTTCAAGGCCAGGCTGGATGGGGCTCTGAACAACCTAGTCTAGTGGATATTGTCCCTGCCAATGGTGGGAGGTTGGAATGAGATGGTCTTTAAGATTCCTTTCAACCCAAACCAGTCTGTGATGTTAAGATTCTATGACTGTGACCCTTTCACCCTTCCAGCTGGGAGCTGTCATTGCTTTCCTTGCACCAGTGAGTCTAATGGAACTGTTGCTGACCCAATTCAGCTTGCTAAACTGTGGAGAGTGGGAGGTGGAAGGACCCTTCTAGAAGTATATTTTTCCACTAGGTTAGCAAGACAAACTTTACCCTCCAACTAGTTTCTAGAAGTCTTGTCCAGCAGAGGACATGCAGGTAGAGTCAGGAGCATGGTCTCATGTGGCTATAGTGTTCCTGGCTAAATTGAGCAGAGGCTGTCAGCAAAGCTCTTGGGCAGCTGCACAGCAAAGGAGCACAATATATTGCTTTTCCTCCTCATCAAGAAGTTTACAAGCCTGTAGTGATCCATCTTTCTAAACACAATTTTTTTAACCTGTGTTTTACTTGCCTCTGTTTCTTATCACCAGTTTGAATCTCCTTTTACAGTCTGCACTTCAGGCCTCTCAGGAAAGCACTCAAGCTTTCCACAGTGACATGGACCTTCTATGCCCACTTGTCAATCTTATTTCTACTCAACAGCAATGTACCAATTACTGTTACCATTATTTGTAATTATTTAAATTTAATCTCAAAATAATCCCAGTGAACTTCCCCAGATGACTAACTGAAGAGGTTCACTATCTATCTCTGAGAGACTAAAGGGGTCCAAAACTAGTTCTCAACATTTGCTTTCCTGAAATACCCATGGATGATATTATAATTTAAATATAAAATCTTTTTTTCCATGTTAGTGCTTTTCCAAGTCTATAAAGAGTGGACTGTATTTTTATATTTAAATTTTTATTCCACTACAATCTGTAAAGGAACGAGGTTTAATGTTACAATCATTTTGATTCAAATGAGGTACATCCAGTTTGTTTACTAAAAATGAGCAATCAACATTAGAAAAAGCAATCTGAATCCTACATAACCCATTTAAAATGTTCTCCTTTTCCACTGAGACCTCGACTGTTCCCACATGAGTAGAAAAACCTTCAGTATAAAATGTGAGGCAGATCAGTAGACTGCAAAATAGGTACAGAATAATATAAAAACATATGTTTAGACAATTATTAATTTTCCTGGGCCTGATTTAGAGCACCTGAATTCTATCTCCTGGACTTGTGGAATATCTTGACAGTTTTTCACCTTTAGTTTCCCAGAGTTCAAGCTTAATATCCCAGTATACTAAACACATCTAGAGCAGTGTGTCAGCTGCAAATACAACCTAAGCATGAAAAATTGCATAACTGAATGGCCTATAACTCTGAGTGGTGGAAACTGCCTCTAAAACTTTATTGCAATTTAAAGAAACAATTACTGATTGAATGTCTGAGGCTTTTATGACCATTTGACATGTCTTTAATGACCTCTAACATGCTTCAAAGTGAGCATCTTTAAACCTTGACCTAGATCACTCTACCATCAGCTATGAGTAACATTTCCTGCCTGAAGGTAGTTTATGAGTCTGTAGGCTGTTACAATAACACACATCTTAGCACTACCAATAGTAACATGAAAAAAAACCAACTTGAGATTCACCCTTAATGCATGAACATGATGGACCATTCTCAATGGGTTTGCCAGATCAAAGATAATGCTTTATATTATTTTGAGTGGAGAATCACACACTTTGACCAAGCCTGCTCTAGACACAAGTTAACTATAGCTACATGTTTCCAGAGCCACCCCAACCTTATATTCCCTTCCTTCCCCTTGCTGCAACTATTGAGACAGTGTAATTCCCTATTTGTTACCAAAGGTGAGCCTCAGAATCAAGGATTGTCTCCTTCCCAAGTGATCCATGCTGGTAGTGGATTATCTTCCAGTGCAGCCCCAGCACCTGTATGTAAAGCCTGGATTCTGACAACAGACCAGGTAAAGCTGTCCTGAATTTTTAATTGCTCTGTACTCATTGTGAACGTGTTTAATGTTAATATCATTTCATTTCCCAAGGGCAACCAACAATGCCATCAAATTTTTAATGGAGTTTGTCTGCAGATATAGAAAGTTCTCAACATTAGTTACATCTCTTGTTACAGTTCTTGCATCTGGAGAATCAGTTTCACAAATTCATACTTGATTTGAGGCAGATCTCAACAAATCTTATTAAGGGTAGGAAATTAGACACAATTGAAATGATTTTCTCCAGTTCTGGTGGCTGGCTCTGATGGTGACAGGAGACCTCTGTCATTTACAAACTGTGCTGAAAGGAGATCAAAACAGAGGTTTAGTTGAATTCTTGTTTACTATTACTTTAACCAGGAATAACCCTATTAATTTTCAATGGTGGTATAAAGACTAATTTATTTGGATGCAGGAACCAGAGAATTTAATTAGAAGTCATGTTACAATAAAACAAAACAATAGTTAGCTTGGACTGGAGTTATGATGGCAGTTAATCCCCAATGATTCCACTCTCTAATAAGCATTGCATCTTACAGCTGTTTAAAATATAATACCTTTGCAATTGAAATGCATTTTTTTAAAGCACAAAATCCTTTAAGGATAAAAGCTTCATTTTGCAAAGGAAGAAGATAAAGCAAATTTTGTGTTCTGCACAATTCCTAATGATTTTGTTCTAGATGCAGTTAGTTCTAGGTCCAGTCTGTAGATATCTAAAAGTAGACAAGATAAATCCTACTACTGAAGCTAGAACTGAACGTGGCAAAGGATGCAATGAATCACAGGAAGGGCTTCTACAGATATGTTAACCAGAAAGGGAAGGTGAAAGAATGTGTACCCCCTGATAAACAATGCTGGTAAACTGTTAACAACAGAGGAAGCAAAAACTCAACTCAAGAGGTACTCAACATTTTTTTTGCCTCAGTCTTCAGTGACAGCCTCTCTTCCCACACCTCTCAGCAGGATGGGGACTGGACCAGCAAAGTCACACCTGCTGTAAGTAAAGATCAGGTTCATGACCACCTGGAGAACATCAATGTACATAAGTCTATGGAAACCAATGAGATGCATCCCAGAGCCCTGTGGGAATTTGCTGATGTTATTGACAAGTCACTCACCATGCTATTTGAAAAGCAGTCAGGTGAAGTCCCAGGTAACTGGAAAACAGGAGATATTGTACCTACTTTTCTAAAAGTTAGAAAAGAGGGCCCTGGGAACTACTGACCTCTCAGCCTCACCTCTGTGCCTGTGGAAGATCAGGGAACAGATCCTCCTAGAAGTTATGCTACGGCACGTGGAGGATTAAGAAAGTGATTAGAGCTTCACTAAGGACAAGTCCTGCCTGAACAGCCTAGTGGCCTTCTATGATGGGGTCACTACATCAGAGGACAAAGGAAGGGTTAAATTTATCTGGACTTCTGTAAAGCCTTTGACACAGTTCTCCACAACATCCTTCCCTAAATTGGAGAGAGACAGATTCCATGGGTGGGCTGTTAGGTGGATAAGAAAATGATTGGATGATCACATCCAGAGGGATAATGGTCAATGTCATAGAGTCCCCATGGACATCAGTGGCAAGTGGTTTCCCTCAGGGGTCTGTACTGGGACCAGTGTTATTTAATATCTTTATTAAAGACTTAGACGAAGGGATTGAGTGCACCCTCAGCAAAATGTGCAGCTGACACCGAGCTGAGCAGTGAGGTTGGCACACCTGAAGGATGGGATGTCATCA
>NW_008649912.1:5332-6401 GCF_000695815.1 Acanthisitta chloris | reverse complement strand
GGACAACGTGGATGTGGACGCAGCCACCAGGAAGGGTGTCCTGGTCATGAAGTAAGAGCAAAAATGTGGAGACATCCCTGCCTGTGCTCCTGGGAGGCAGGGGAGGCTTCAGTAGGGTGCCTTTCCCACCCCTGACACCCTGGCACCACCCTGTGTATCTCCATCCTCATGGGGCACAGACCCCTGTCAGCCCGGGGGAGACACACACCAGTGACACCACTCTCCATCCCTAGCACACCCACTGGGAACAGCCTCAGTGCCGCAGAGCTCACCTGTGGGATGATCATGTGCTTGGCCAGGTGAGCGCAGGGCGGGATGGGGACACAGGTGTGTGTCCTGCAGCCCCTTGCCCTGTGCTGACCACAGCCTCTTTTTCAGGCAGATCCCACAGGCAGCTGCCTCCATGAGGGAGGGCAAGTGGGACCGTAAGAAGGTAGGAGACAGTTGGAGCACCTCGGGGTGGTGGGTGCCCACGTGGGGTGTGCTTGCTCATTCTGCTGTGCACCCTAGTACATGGGCATGGAGCTGAACGGGAAGACACTGGCCGTGCTGGGGCTGGGGCGCATCGGCAGGGAGGTGGCCACCCGCATGCAGGCTTTTGGCATGAAGGTAAGGAGCCCAGGGGAGGAGGGATGGGGACAGTGGACCCCTCTGGCCCATTTTTTTTCTCTGGCCCAGACACAGCTGCTGTGCCAGGCTGCAGGAGCGAGCGCCCATTCTTCCTCAGACCATAGGTTATGACCCCATCATCACCCCTGAAGTCTCAGCCACATTTGGCGTGGAGCAGCTGTCACTGGAGCAGATCTGGCCCCGCTGCGACTTCATCACAGTGCACACACCACTGCTGCCCTCCACCACGGGTACGGGGCAGGTGCCAGGGTGAGGGGTGCTGGGGAGAGCCCGGGCAGCCCCGTGCCGCTCACAGTCCTCCTTTTGCAGGGCTCCTGAACGACAGCACCTTTGCCAAGTGCCGCCGCGGTGTGCAGGTGGTGAACTGTGCCCGCGGTGGCATCGTGGATGAGGGTGCACTGCTGCGGGCGCTGCAGTCAGGCCAGTGCGGGGGGGCTGC
>NW_008649912.1:0-5266 GCF_000695815.1 Acanthisitta chloris | reverse complement strand
CAGCCTGGCAACCGCTGTGGGACTGGGACCAGGCACAGCCCTCCCCAGCTTCCCTCTTTGCAAGGGAGGGGGTAAATGCCCCCCACCTCTGAGCTGCCATGTGGTGCTGGAGGCTGATGGCAGGATGGAACTGTGTCTGCAGGAACCCCCAAAGGACCGTGACCTGGTGAACCACCCCAATGTCATCTCCTGCCCACACCTGGGTGCCAGCACACGGGAGGCACAGAGCCGCTGCGGCAAGGAGATCGCCATGCAGATCGTGGACATGGCCACGGGGAAGGGGCTGACTGGCGTAGTGAGTCCCCTCACTAGGCACCTGACTTCTGTGCCTCAGTTTCCCCATCTGTAACACACGGATGCATTAGGAGCAACCCTGTGTGCTCACTGGTGGGTTCTCACCGCTTGCCCTGCTCTCCCTTGCAGGTTAATGGGCAGGCTCTCAGCAAGGCTTTTGCACCCCAGACCAAGCCCTGGATCGCTCTGGCCAAGACCCTGGGCATGGTGCTGCATGTGGCAGCCAGACAAGTGCAAGGCAGCATGCAGGTCTGCACCCTAGGTGAGCTGGGCAGGCTGCACCCCATTCCTGGGTGTGGGGACCCCGATGGGTGGGAAGGTGTGCAGGGCCCTCTGGGCCAGGCAGGTAGGAGGGCAGCCAGGAGAAAAAATGGACAGGAGGTTGGTTGGTGCTGGGATTGGAGCACAGGGACATGCAGGAATGGATGAGTGGGAAGGTGGGAGGATGGGAGTAGGGATGGATACATGGATTGGGTGGGTGGAAGGACCTGTCCCAGGTTGTCTGCTCCAGTGCAAGGCTAACCTCTCTGTTGCTGGCTCATCCACCCCCACCTCCTCTCTGTGCCCCAGGGACATCCCTGAAGGAGGCTGGGAGCTACCTGACACCTGCCGTGGCTGCAGGCATGCTGTCTGGGGCAGCACAGAAGGAGGTGACCCTGGTGAACGCCACCCTGCTGGCCCAGGAGGCTGGGCTGAAGGTGCGTGGACACCCGGGCTCTGCACATTAGCCTGGCACACTCAGATCCTGTCCTTCCCCACCAAGCTGCATGAGCTGGGGGGCAGCCTGTGGGACTGCTATTGCAGCTCTGAGGCTGAGGGGACATCCCCAGGGTGCCTCTGAGGATATCTCCTCCCCACACCCTGCCACGCACAGGACCTGGGCACTGAGCAGCCACGTCTCTCTGGCAGGTCACGACCACCCACAGTGATGTGGCCCCCGAGCCCGACAGCAGCACTGGCTTGGTGCAGGTGTCCCTGCAGGGCACCCCACACCGAGTGACTGGGACAGTGCAGGGCAGCACCCCAGTGCTGCGGGAGATCAGCGGGGCCACCTTCCAGCAGCCAGGCCAGCTGTCTGGCCACCTCCTCATCTACAGAGCCAAAGCCTCCGATCCCACTGCTCTGTCCGTGCTGACTGGTGAGCTCCTGCATCAGCCTCAAGGAGGAGGGGCAGCCTGGGAGGCCCCTGCATCTGACCCAGAGCTGAGACCCTGCTGCAGCAGGGAGGGGGCAAATGTTACCTGGAGAGATGGATGGGAGGGCTTGGGCAGGGGTTGGGTGATATGAAGCAAAGAACTCGAGGTGGGAGAAGAAATGGTACCATGGACCTTTGAAGGGTGTTGGGGTGAGCAAAGCCACAGCTCCCCACTGGGTGCTGGGGCGGTGGGGCAGCCTGTGGCCTTTAACCCCTCCTCTTTCCAGGGCTGCTGGGGAAGGTGAGGATCCAGCTCCAGTCCTACCACAGCTCCAGCCCAATGGCAGGGGAGCAGTGGAATGTCGTGGGGCTCTCGGGCCCCCTGTCCGACCTCAGCGAGCTGAAGCCACATGTCACGGAAGCCTTCCAGCTCCACCTGTAGACCCTGACTGCCAACAAGCACTCTCCTTATGGCAACAGCACCTGGACCCTCCCCCAGCTGGGCGAGCATCACACCTGGCCATCCCTGACCCCCATGCTGGGTTTGGGGTGGCCCCGCACTCAATAAAGGGTCCAAAAGGAGAGAGCATGTGATGCCTTGTCTGTGCGATCCCTTGTCCCCAACCCCAACCCTCCTCCCTCCTGTCCCTGCCACCCCCCAGCTTTGCTGCTGTTTGCTGAAGGGTGCAAAGGTCTCTCTGCCTGCCAAGGTCTCATCTGGCCACAGTCCCATGCCGGGACAAGGCCCAGAGTGCAGTGCTCCAAGGGGGATGAGCCTTCCCGTGAGCCCCTGCATCACCTGCCACCTCTTGCCCCCCAGATTTTGCCATAAGGATGTTTCAATTTCATGACATCGTGGGAAACAGCATCTTACCACCCCCAAACAGGAGACTGGGAGGCTGAGGTTTACTTGGTTCCTTCAAAATACCAGGACCCACTCCCATCCTGGGGAAGTAGGGTGCACTAAGGCACACATCTAACAGAGCAGATAGCCACGCTGGGTGCCCATGGGATAAATCCTCTAAGGGGCTGCAATCCAGACCCAGGGTTGTTAAGGGAAGGGTCCTGGGGCAGGAGGAGACCACTCAAAAGCGGGAGCCAGAGCTGGGCTGCTGACCCCTCTCATCCACACCTTTATTCCCCTGCACCACCCAGCTGTTTGCAGAAGATGCTGCTCTTATCCACCCGCTCTGGGGCCCAAGGCATTGCTGGCCACTTCCCAGCCATCCAAGGTGAGGTTTCCCACAGAGGCCAGCCCCGGTTTTGAGGATGAGCAGGGGTGATGGTGGGGAAGAGAGCATTTGCCTCCCCAGGGCTCACCACTCTGGTTGCCCCTAGATGGGCTTCCTAGCGTATTGACGGCGGTACTTGGAATCCACCCGTGTCAGGTACCAGGTTCCAGGGAAGAGATCCGCCTGGGAGCCATGGGGAGCATGGTCGGCTGCAGGAAGAGGATAATGATGCTCTGGGGTACTGTGGGGTCTCAAGAGGGAGGTGTCACATCCCCCCAGCCCCACTCACCTAAGTGATGAGTCTCCTCCCTCTGCTTCATGATCTCAGCGAAGTCCTGCGGGGCCACACGCTTGCGGGAGTCCAGGCGAGCCGGCAGGTCAGCCAGGCTGGAGACCAGCTTGTCCAGGGGTGAGCCTGGCAGCAAACACCCCGTGGGTGAGATGGCACTGCTGGCAGCCCCGGCTCCACAGCCCCATGCCACCCTCCCTTCCCAGTCCCCCTCTCCCATGGGGCTCACCTGGGGCTGCATCCTGCGAGACACGGAAGGAGAACATGCTGGCAGCCAGTCCCGAGCCATAGGAGAAGGCACCGATCCGGGAGCCAGCCAGGTCCCGTGCCGAAGACCTGAGGCAGGAGGTTGGGGGAGTTAGAGGAGATTTGGGGTGAGAGGAGGTTGGGGATACAGGGCTAGGGGGGTGATGTAGGGAGCTGCCTCCTGCCACGGAGATCCTGGGTCATGGGGCTACGTTTTCAAGGGTATGTAGCCCTGGAGTGTGGTGGTGCCAGGGAGCCCCAGGACAAGACTTGTGTTCCCCCCAGTGCCTGTCTGTTCCCACGGCTCCTTTCCCGTGGGGTCAGCCATTCTGCCAGGCATGACAACGGTGTTTTCATCCTCCTGGCAATGACAGAAGGGCTTTATGCACTGGCCCAGCTCCAGCAAGCTGGGATGAAAAGGCTGTTGGGGAGATGGCATGGAGCAGGATACATCCACGCTAGGAGTTGCATGCAATGAAAACATCCGGTCTCTGCTGGGGTGGGAGATGAATGCTGGTGCCTGCTCCCCAAGCCAGCCAGGGACTGTCTTCCCCAAAATCACCTCCTCCCTCCCTGCCAAGCCAGCGTTTTGGGAGACTCACTGTGCCAGGAGGGAGGCCAGGCAGCCATACATTGATGGCGTGTACATGTTGCCATTGCGGGAGGAGAGGAGCAGGGAGGGTTTGGTTTTCTGGTTGAAGATGTCCTGGCTGGCAGCCTGGAATGCCTTCTCCACCTCCTTGCTGGTGTAGGTGTCCTCCAACTTCAAACCACTGCCCAAAGAGAGGCTGTCTCAAAACCCAGAGTGACACATGCCTGGTGGGCTGAGGGATGGGAGACACGGCGCAGGCACCCACCGAAAGGTCTGTAGCCCCTTGTAGAGACCAGCAGCTGTGTCGGGGTTGGGGGAGGCCAGGAAGTCATTCAGCATCAGCCGCCCCACGGACTTCTGTACCAGCTTGCAGAAGGGTGTGTGGAAGATGATGTACTTGAAGTCATCGAGGGTGAAGGGCCGCTGGACACCAGCTGGAAGGCAACATGGGGCCCTCAGCAACCAGGGGAACGGGGTGGGCACTGCAGAGGTGCCAGCACTTACCCTGCTGCCACTGGCTCTCTGCCTTCCGTCGGTACACGGCGTAGCAGCGGTCCAGTGCCCGCAGGTAACACTGGATGGAGAGCTGCCCATCCACCACTGGGTACTCAGAGGACAGATCTGGCTTGTAGAAGTCGTAGGCATGCTCCATGTGGGTTCCCCTCAGGCCTGGAGGCACAGGGAGAGCCAACTGTCAGGGAGCATTGGTGAGTCCCAGCGCAATGGCAAGCACCCAGGGGTGCCACCTGCCATGCCAGCCCCAGCATCCACAGCCTCCCTGGGTCACTCCGTGGTGCCCACGGGGATGTGGCTAACCAGGATCCTGAAGTATCCAGCATGAGGCTGTGAGAGCCAGTGCTGCTGGAGCTGAGGAGCTCTGCCCAAGGTTGGGACATGGATGCATGGCCCCCAGGGACAGTATCCATCAGCTCACCATCCCCAAGGTCTCATGACACCAACCTCTCTCCAGCACCAGTGGGGCGTTGGGTCCCACCAGCATGGCGATGGCACCGGCACCTCCCGTGGGCCGCGCGTTGCCCGTGGCGTAGACAGCGATGTCCCCACACACCACCACAGCGTAGCGACCTGGGGGAGGACGGTGGGAGTGGCAGGGCCATCACCAGGTGGAAGTCTCCATCCCATGGCCCTTGTGTACTCCTATCTCAATGCTGCCAGTTGTCGCAGCCAAGGTAGGCAAGAAGCAGGAGTGATGGAGGAGCAGTGTCTGGCTTTGAAACTTGCCAGAGTATCTTTGGGTTTCAAGTCACCTCCTGCCTCCTTCCCCTATCCCATGGCACCTACCCATCCCTCCAAGCCCCACGTGATGGTCCCTGCCTGCACCCACCATCCCAGGCACTGGACTCCACCCAGGCAGCTGCGTTGAAGAGTGAGGCCGTGCCCCCATAGCAGGCGTTGGTGGTGTCAATGCCCTCCACGTCGGTGTTGCCAGAGTCATGGAAAAGCTGCATGAGGACGGT
>NW_008649911.1:66573-71611 GCF_000695815.1 Acanthisitta chloris | reverse complement strand
GCGGGCTGGCAGCGCCCAGGGTGGGGGCAGAGGGCACTCCCTGCTTCCCACAGCGCTGCCTGCCCCGGGAGCGCCTGGAACGGCTCCAGCCGAACCTCCCGCACCTCCCTCTGTGCCCGTGCGCGGGGCACATTCGTGCCAGGCCGGCTGAGTCAGCCCCAGCCCTGCCCGACCCTCCCTGCGCCCTCTCCCACCGCCCCCTGCCCATCCCACTGGGATGGCACAGAGTGGGCAGGATGCAGCAATCCACGGCAGAGCACTCTGGGGTCTTCTCCATGGTGCTGGCAGCATCGCAAGTGGTGCACGGGCTGGGTGAGGATTGCAGGGCTGTGCTGGGTTGTGCCAAGGGTTGCCGGGTCGTGGCACAGGTGTTGTGTGCCTGGAGCAGCTCTGCTCTGGCACCTCGGGCTGCAGCTCCTCCCGGGGGGTAGTGCAGGGGCAGCACCAATCTGTGCTCTGGGACCAGGGACAGGACACAGGGAATGGCTGGAGCTGTGTCAGGGGAGGGTTAGGTTGGATATCAGGCAAAGATTGTTCCCCCAGAGGGTTTTTGGGCACTGAAACAGCTCCCCAGGGCAGTGGTCACTGACAGAGCTCCAGGAGCATCTGGATGATGCCTAATCATCTTCCCCTTGAGCACTGGGAGCAGTTTTGGGCACCCCAAGATAAGAAAGATCTAAAGCTATTAGAGAACATCCAAAAGAGGCTATGGAAGATGATGAAGGGTCTTGAGGGGTCACATGAGGAGTGGCTGAGGGGACTTGGTCTATTCAACTGGAGGAGACTGAAGTCAGACCCCGTCGTGGTCTGCAGCTCCTCCCGAGGGGCAGTGCAGGGACAGCACCAATCTCTGCTCTCTGGGACCAGTGACAGGACCCGAGGGAACAGCTGAAGCTGTGTCAGGGGAGGTTTACCTGGATATTGGGATAAGGTTCTTCCTCCAGAGGGTGTTTGAGCACTGGAACAGGTTTAGGTTAGATATCAGGGAAAGGTTCTTCCCCCAGAGGGTGTTTGAGCACTGGAACAGTTCCCCAGGGCAGTGGTCACAGCCCCAAGGCTGACAGAGCTCCAGGAGTGTTTGGCCAATGCTCTCAGGCACAGAGTGGATTCTTGGGGTGACCTGTGCAGGCGTTGGACTCAATAATCCTTGTGGGTCCCTTCCAGCTCGGGAGATGCCATGATTCTATGGCATGTGGATGTGCTGTCCCACCTGCCATGCCTAGCACATGGTTCACATGGGTGAGTCAGGTTAGTATAGCAGATCAGGGACCATCCACCACCCAAAGAGTGAGGGACCCCAGGCAGCAGCTGTGGGAATTTGATGCAGGGTCCTCACAATCTCACAGTGCCATGTCAATGTGGAGATCTGCACTCTTCTAGTGTCCTGCAGCACTACTGTGTGGCCTCAGTGTCCCCATCCAGCAGGACCTCTAGATAGCAGATCAAAGCACCAGCACCCTCTGGTATGAGGGTACAGAGCTCTGCCCTTCCCTGGCAGGGCATCTTCCCAGGAGCTGTGAGGTATAGCATCCTCTAACACACTGCAGAGGAACAACATCTTCTGCCATAGGATATGGACATACTCCATAGAATCACAGAATCCCCTGAACAGGAAGGGACCCACAAGGATCATTGAACCCAACTCCAGCTCCATGCTGTGATCCTCTGGGGAGCAGCTCCTTGTGCAGCACCACTCTGGAGCACAGCACAGGGAAATTTTGCACCTAACTTGGTTAGGAACTGCAGGGACAGGACAAGGAGGAATCGGAAGAAATTGAGAGAGGAAAATTGAGATTAGATTTTAGGAAAGAGTTTTCGCTGTGAGGATGGTAAGAATGGCACAGGTTGCCCAGGGAGGCTGTGGCTGCCCCAACCCTGGCAGTGTGTCATTCCAGGCTGGCTAAAGCCTTGAGCAACCTGCTCTGGTGGGAGGTGTCCCTGCCCAGGGCAGGGGGTTGGGGCTGCATGATCTCTAAGGGCCATTCCAAGCCCTTAACATGCTATGAAACTCTGACATTTCTAAACATCTTCCAGACTAGCAGTTCTCACCCTCAGACTCCCAAGCCCTTGTGCTGCCATGGCTCTCCTGAGCACAGTCCCTGTGTTTGTGCAAGCCCCTGGTGTTTGCAAGGCTTTTATGATCATTTTTAAAAGCCTTATAAAACCTGAAGTTTCATTCATGCTTTAACCCTGTAAATCACTGCCTGGAGCAGCTCATTCATAGGTATCAATTAATGGCCTTTAATTGGTTAAAGTCACCCATGGTTTCTGCTGATCCCACAGGTGTGTTAAGTCATCAATGAAGTCTTTAAAGCACTGCAAACACAGTTTAGCATCCACACAATGCCCCATGTCCCGGGACAGGCCCTGCTGACACAGCAGGCAGCAATGCTCTGGGATGGAAAGGAAGAGGCTTTGGCTGGTGTCTGGAAGCAACATTTTATTGGCACTTAGTGGAAGGAAAATAAGCTTCCTGGTGAGGTCTGAATCACTGTGTTTGCATGTGCTCTCATGCCCTGGTTTCAGTGCAAGGCCTAGGTGTAAACTGCTCTGTGGTGAAGGGCAGAAACCACTGGCAGGAGCACTGAGCTGCTGGGACCTAACAGGAACTGGGATCCACTCTGTGCCCAGCACTGGAGCCTTCATGTACTGGGAAAGGTGGTGCTGAGCACCGAAGCTGCAGTGACCTGATACCAGCAGGACTTTGAGCTGTGCTACAGCTTTCAGTCCTCTCTTTGTGTGGTTTGTCAGAATCCCAAGATGATTTGAGTTGGGAGGAACCTTAAAGCTCATGTCATCCCACCCCTGTCCTGGGCAGTGACACCTCTCACCAGCCCAGCTTGCTCCAAGCCCTGTCCAACCAGGCCTGGAACACTCCCAGGGATGGAGCAGCCACAGCTTCTCTGGGCAACCTGTGCCAGTGCCTCAGCACCTCACAGGGGAGAATTTCTTCCTAACGTCTAACCTAAATCACTGCACTTTTAGTTTCAAACCATTCCCTCTTGTCCTGTCACTCTCTGCCTGTGTAAGAAGTTGCTCTTATTTTCCTAAGCTTCCTCTAAGTATCCAAAGGCCACAATGAGGTGTGTCCTTTATCCCCTTCACAATTCCAGGTTATAAAGTCAGTGCTCCAGGCCACATGGCCATGACAGAGTATAGCACAGGCAGCACCAAAGTGGCTCCATCCTCTGTGCTCTCTCTTGCTTTCAGAAACACCTGATCCGCTCACACCTTTTATCTCACCTGTATACACACACTTGTGTCTTGGCAAAGCCATAGATCTAACCCTGATAAGCATGACAAAGAAGGAACACTTTGATCCAGGGCAACACTTTGATCTCTCTCTGTGAATCACATGCTGTTGATTAGCTGCAAAAATAGAGCAATTATTGGAAGGTTTGATGTGGTGTAGCAATGCTGTCCCATGGCCTGGCCATGATAGCTGTGCCTTGTGTGCCTCAAAGGAAAACTGACAGGGCATGAAATTCAACCCAGTATGAAACTCAGCTAAGTTGTGCCGTTCTCAAATTAGAATCCTAGAATTTTAGGGTTTGGAATGGACCTTAGAGATCATCCAATCCCAGTTCTTGCCCTGGGCACGGACACCTCCCACCAGAGCAGGTTGCTCAAGGCTTTAGCCAACCTGGCTTTGAACATTGCCAGGGCTGGGGCAGCCACAGCCTCCCTGGGCAACTGTGCCAGTGTCTCACCACCCTCACAGGGAAAACTTCTGCCTAATAGCTAATCTCAATTTCCCCTTGCAATGTCTCCTTGTTCCTCCTTGTCCTGTCCCTGCAGTTCCTAGCCAAGAGTCCTCTGCAGCTTCCCTGGAGCCCCTTCAGCTCCTGGCAGGTTGCTCTGAGCTCTCCACACAACCTTCTCTTCTCCAGGCTGAACAGCCCCAACTCTCTCAGCCTGTCCCTGTAGGAAAGGTGCTCCAGTCCTCTTACAGTTTTGGACCAACATATCCTGGCAAAGGACCGTATGGCTTTGAGGTATTTTCCACCTCAGAGTTTTTGTCCAGACCAGTGTGTCAAACCCTCTGATAGAATTACAATCAGAATCATCATCCTTGTAAGGACTAAGAAGCATTTCTGGGTGCTAGAAGAGGTGCCCAAGGGGCCTGTGAGGAGGGCAAGTCTCCTCCCTTGGGCTGATCATCTCAGGGATGTTCCCAGCACCCTCCTTGCTGCCCAGAGCACATCCTCCATGGCTGCCACGTTGCTTGGGTTCCACAACAGAGCAGCCACAGTGTGGAGGAGATTTCAGCATTGCTGGGCTTCAGATCTCCCCATGGGATCCCTGGATACCATCAGCTCCAGCCAGAGCTCAACCTGCTGCTCCTCCATATGGATGGAGTAAACCAGGCACAATAGGTGCAGATTCATCCCAGCTCCCAGTGATCTGCTCATGGCCTGGTCTCAATTCCAGGTCTCTCCTGGCAATGGATAGAGATAAATATCTCCAGAGGGTGATTCAGTGCTGTGTGATCTGGCAGGGCAGAGCCAGGAGGTCCAGGCAGGAAGGAGCACATTGTGGCACGATGGGAAGCAGCTCCTGCTTATTTGCTCAATGAGGCAATTAGTCCTGTAGGTTCCTAAGCCTTGTGATTAACTAACTACAGCTGGGATTAAGTGCAGCTAGGAGTAACTGCAGCTGGGAGTAACTGCAGCTGTGAGTAAGTGCAGCCTTCCAACCAGCAGCATTGCACTGAGTGAGGAGCTCAAGGATTCTGGAAATTGTTGGCATTTCTTGGCAGCTACAGAAGGATCCCAATTGCAGCTTCAGGCCCTTGGGCTAGGGACAGGACAACCTCCCTGCACGCAACGATAATCACTTTGGAAGAGAGAACTTCTCTTTGAGGAAGAATTGTAGAATCATCAAGGTTGGGGAAGACCTCTAAGATCAGCAAGTCCAACCATTAACCTGTCACTGCTGTAGCCCCTAAACCAGATCCTCCAGCACCGGGTCCAGACACCTCCAGGGATGGTGGCTTCACCACCTCCCTGGGCAAATCCAGTGTCTGAACACCCTAACA
>NW_008649911.1:65056-66246 GCF_000695815.1 Acanthisitta chloris | reverse complement strand
GGATGAGCACTGCCCTAGTCCTGCTGCCACACTGTCCTTGCTCCAGGCCAAGATGGCCTTGGCCTCCTTGGCCACCTGGTCACACTGTTGGCTCACACTGAGCTGCTGCCACCAGCACTGCCAAGTCCCTTTGTGACCAACACCTCTCCAGCCTCTCCTCCCCCAGCCTGGAGCTCTGTGGGGATTGTTGTGTCCCAAGGGCAGGACCAGCACTGAGCCTGATTGACCCTCCTGCAGTTGTCCTCAGCCCATGGATGAGTCCATCCAGGTCTCTCTGCAGAGCTTTCCTACCCTCAGGCAGCTCCACACTCACACCCAGTTCAGTGTCATCTGCACATTCCCTGAGGTTCTCTCAATCCTCAAATCCAAATCATCAATAGAGATGTCAAACAAGTCCTGCTCCAACACTGAGCCCTGGGGAACATCACTGGTGACCTGCCAGAAGAAGGAAATGTGATGCAAAAGTCCCCAGAGCTTCTGCCCATGAACCAGGAAGGAAGCAAGGGGAGTGGTCACTGTCTGCCTCAAGCCCCAACTGTGGGTGGCTCCATGCAGGTGGGCACAGCACAAATACCAGCACTGGATGTTTCATGAAGAATCAGGTTCTTATAGGCACAAAACTTCTCCAAAGATTTTTTTCCCCAGACCTCAGTGTCCTGGAGACAGATATTTTGGAAATCTGGTTCTGTGCTCTATGGAAGAGCATGTGGTCCATGAGATGTTACAGCTACAGAAAGGTTCCTCTGAGGCACCTGAATCCTTTAGTGGAAGTTGCAGCTTTGAACTGGGCCTTAGACAGCAGAGAGGGACAACAAGTGCTCTGTGGCAGAGTCCTCACAGTCACAGATCAGTTAAGTTGGAGGGACCACAGTGGGTCATCTGGCCCAACCTCCATGCTCCAGCAGGGCCAGACAAGAGCACATGGCTCAGGGTTGTGTCCAGATGGCTCTGGAATATCTCCAGTGAGGGAGAATACATGACCTCTCTGGCCTCTGTTCCAGTGCTCAGTGACTGCACAGTGCAGCTGCCTGCACACAGGGTGGGATGGATCCCACACCACAGAGAGGAGTTCTACACTGACATCATAGAGTCATAGAATTTTAGGGCTTGGAACGGACCTCAGAGATCACCCAATGCCAACTTTCTGGCCTGGGCAGAGACACCTCCCACCAGAGCAGGTTCCTCAAGGC
>NW_008649911.1:64047-64871 GCF_000695815.1 Acanthisitta chloris | reverse complement strand
GACTGTAGGTCCTGACAAGGTGTCCCTCTCCAGCTCTCCTGTAACCCCTTCAGATGCTGAAAGGCTACTATGGGGTCTCCATGCAGCCTTCTCTTCTCCAGAGTGAACAGCCCCAATTTCCTCAGCCACAGAGCCTTCAAAGGGGAGATGCTCCAGTCCTCTTATCAACTTTGTGGCTTCCTCTGACCTTGTTCCAACAGTTCCATGTCTCTCTGGAGCTGAGGTGCTGTGAGATGGGGCCTGGCATCCCTCAAAGGTGTCCTGGCATCTCCCTTGGAAAGGCTCCTACCCTTGAGCAACCTCCACAGCTGCATTTACTCCTCAGCAGCCCCCAGACCCATGGGCTGACACTTGCTGAGGATCTGGGCTTAATTTGGACTGTCACTTAGAGTGACAGAGGCACACCAGGGATGGTTCCTGGTGAAAATACTTACAGCTAGACAGAAGTTTCCAAGACATAATTCTTGGCTTGAAATCCCTAAAATCTTCTCTGGGGCTGAGCCTGTGACTTCACTTACCCAGGGAAAATAACCATGTTCTCATCTCTGTTTTACCCAGGTAACTATGACCCACATTCCCCAAAGCCAAGGACTTACAAAAGAAGTCACATTCTTGTGGAAGCTTAATAGTTTGCCCAAGTCAAGCACTAAGAGGGCTGAGGCTTCAACACAGCTCCTCAGGCTGGACACTCAGCCCCAAGGTCAGGTTCCTAGCACCCATGGGTCACAGCATCACAGAATAGACAGAGTTGGAAGGGACCCTTGATGATCATCAAATCCAACTCTTGGCCCCTGCACTGCCCCTCGGGAGGAGCTGCAGACCAC
>NW_008649911.1:63435-63785 GCF_000695815.1 Acanthisitta chloris | reverse complement strand
CTTTTCCTCATATCCAGTCTACCCCTCCCCTGACACAACTTCAGACCATTCCCTGTGTCCTGTCCCTGGTCCCAGAGAAAAGGTCAGAGCTGCCCCTCCAATTCCTTTCCTGAGGAAGTTGTATCCAACCATGAGGCCTCCCCTCATAGTATGGTAAGAAAAGCTAATCCTCCACTAACAGCCCCTGGCATGGTATATTCATTCTGAATCTATGGGGCTGGAAAAGGCTGTTTGCAAACAAAGCCTTCCCGTGTGGAATGGGATGCGTCCAGGGTTTGTGGAGTTGTGTACAAGGACTGTTAGCTCAGCAGTTTCACCTCATGCCCAAGTGCTCCTGCAAATTACACAGA
>NW_008649911.1:61208-63414 GCF_000695815.1 Acanthisitta chloris | reverse complement strand
GTGTTGATCTTTTGAAGTCAGTGGGGCTTCTCCTCACAGCCCTGGAATGTGGATTGGGGCGACCAGTTGGGCCAGTAAACAAACCTTCCTCCAAAATGAGTTTTTACTGAAAAGTGCAGAGAGCTGTTGCAAGCTCATTGACTCACAGGGTTCTCAGCTCTTAGTCATCAGCTTCTGCTCTGGACCCTTAATTAGTTTGTTCTCGTGGAGTGCTTTGAAGATGCAAAGCAGGTCGGGAAAGTGAAGTGTTATTAGCTCATTATCTTCAATCTCTCGTTTGGTGACAGAGCAATGAAGTCCAGGCTCAGCCTAAAATGCTTAACAGCACTAAAACTGAGTTCTCCACACACCCAGCTCTGTCCTTATTCCAGTGCAGTTCTGTGCCAAGGCTCAGGGACTTGGCTAAAGCTCCTCAACACCAACTGTGCACACAGGACGATTAGCACTGCTGCCCAGGGAAGCAGCACTGACTCAGGGTTAGCCTTACCCTGGCACAACCACAGGATCACAGAACCAGTTAGGTTGGAAGGGACCACAGTGGGTCATCTGGTCCCACTTCCCGGAACACAGTGGGTCATCTGGTCCAACCTCCCTACTCCAGCAGGGCCACCCCAGAGCACATGGCTCAGGGTTGTGTCCAGATGCTTCTGGAATATCTCCAGTCAGGGAGAATCCACAGCCTCTCTGGGCATTCTGCTCAGTGGCTGCACAGGAAAGAAGTTCTTCCTTGTGTTCAGGTGGAACTTCCCGGGCATCAGTTTTTGCTGTTACCTCTTGTTTTATTGGTTTGCACCACTGAGAAGACTTTGGCTCCATCATCTTGGCACTTCCCATTCATGTACTTGAATACATTAATGAGGCCCTCTCAGTTGTCTCTTCTGGAGACTGAATAGCCCCAAATCCTTCAGCCTTTCCTCATCACTGAGGTGTTCCAGTTCCTTCAGCATCTTTGTCACCCTCCTCTGGACCTGCTCCAGGAGCTCCATGTCCCTCTGGTCCTGAGGAGCCCAGAGCTGGACACAACACTCCAGATGTGCCTCACCAGGGCTGAGCAGAGGGGCAGGATCACCTCTCTGACCTGCTGGCAATGCACTTCCTAATCCATCCCAGGATTCCATTGGCCTTCTTAGCCACAAGGGCAGACTGCAGGCTCAGGGACAGCTTCTTGCCCACCAGGACACCCAGGGCACACTGCAGGCTCAGGGACAGCTTCTTGCCTACCAGGACCCCCAGGTCCTTCTCCTTGGAGCTGCTCTCCATCAGGTCAGTGCACCTGTACTGGTGCTTGGGGATATTCCTCCCCTGGTGCAGGACCTACACTTGCCCTTGTTGGATTTCAGTTCAGCTCTGCCCGTCTCTTCAAGAACGGGACAAGTCAGAATTTGAACCATTAATTTCCATATTCTTCCTAGTACTTTCCACTTGGATGCAAAAGGAAGGATTTATACCTTGATATGGGTGTGCTCAGGGTCAAGTTCAACATCTGAGAACCTGAAATCTTTAGAGAGAGGAGTAAAGTTAAGCAGCCCAGAAGGTTTGAAGGAGGTGAATTAGATCTGGCCAGACAAAGCAGCTCATGTGGGCAGGTTAATGGTTGGGCTTGATGATCTTAGAGGTCTCCTCCAACCTTGATGATTCTATGATTCCAACAGTACCATTTCTGAGCCTGCAAAGGAGAAGCTGCCAGGGAGCTGTGGAGCACAGCAGCTCTAAGAGCTCTGCCTGCAGGGCTGGGCACTAGTGGTGCCTCTGGCAATCTGGGCACCTCACTAGAAGCAACTCAAAAGCTTCTTTGTGCAGGGATGTTGCTGTGCAAGGACATGTGACTTCATAATTGAGTGCTCCAACTCTTCCTGACCCTTGGCCTTGTTGCAACGACCTCACATGCAAAACTGAGCCTCTGGTTGAATCCTAGACCAACCTGAGCATGAATAGCTATCTGTTTCTGAGGGAAAGGATGTGGGGGCCCTGCAGATCTCCAGCCTGAGCCTCTGTGCTGGAGCTACAGGACATGGAAGTGTTGGAGTGAGTGCAGAGAAGGCCATGGAGCTGATCAGAGGGTTGGAGCACCTTCCCTACAAGGACAGGCTGAGAGAGTTGGGACTGTTCAGCCTGGAGAAGAGAAGGTTGTGTGGAGAGAGAGCAACCTGCCAGGAGCTGAAGGGGCTCCAGGGAAGCTGCAGAGGACTCTTGGTTAGGAGCTGCA
>NW_008649911.1:60037-61078 GCF_000695815.1 Acanthisitta chloris | reverse complement strand
TGACTAAAGCCTTGAGCAACCTGCTCTGGTGGGAGGTGTCCCTGCCCAGGGCAGGGGGTTGGGGCTGGATGACCTCTAAGCTCCATTCCAACTCCTTAACACACTATGACACTGTGTGTGGGACAAGGCCAGGCTGAGCCTCATCCCTCAGGCATGTGCAGGTGCCTACACACATAAACAAGTGAAAGAAGATCTTCCATGGCACAAATTTAAATGAAATCCCTAAGTGCTTCCCCTGGGCTCTCAGTGCAGGTCTTGTCTGAAAGCATCTCCCCTACTGAGCACCCTGACTCCCAGGATGAGCACAGTGAACCAGCCCATGGCCATGAGTCACAGCACTCAGCTATTTACACTGAGGTCCTCTTAATCCTGCCCATAAAGAAGCATCACCCTGCAGCACATGGGTGGTGCTGAGCCTGTCAGGCTTTTCTCTGAAGGCTTCTGCTTGCAAAGAAAAGCCAGCAAATGCCCTAGGCAGCTCCGTGACTTCAGGAGGCAGGTTGTGAGGAGAAGTGGTGATGGCATCACTGCAGTGGTGGATGCCCCAGGGGCACAGCAGGAGCTGCAGGAGCATTGCAAAGCTGCTGTGGTTTCAGCTTCTTGGTTGCTCTGACACGAGTTTCATGCTCATGGCAGAGACACACAAGGAATGTGGTGTTTGCTGTCCCATCCTGCCAGGGTGGAGCAGGTCTGGCATCCTGGAAAGAAGCTTGTTCCTTTGCAGTGTGGTATGAGAGTGGGTGTCCATGTGTCTGTACTCTCCCAGGAGATGCAGGGTGAGGCTGAGGCCACTCTGCTGTGCCTGAGCATTGCTTGTCTTCATCTGCGCTTCCTTAATCAGCTCTCGAAGTAGAAAACTATTAATTTGCCCTTCCTTCCACCTCTGCCTGGAGATGGGTGAACCACATGCTGAGCACACTATTTCTCTCCACCAGATAGGAAGGGACTGTCTTAGACTTCAGTGGAACTTCAAAAGAGCTCAACTCTTAGACTTCAGTGTCTAAGTGAGGGTGGATTGAGCCTAAGAGATTTCTCCTAACA
>NW_008649911.1:56030-60020 GCF_000695815.1 Acanthisitta chloris | reverse complement strand
GGAAAGCTTGTTAGATGTGGTTGCTTAGCTCAGTTTATGGAGAGTTGGTGTTGGCTTGAGGAAAAACCAAACAAGGAAGGTGTCCTGGCAGCCCTGCAAAGCCATGTGAGGCAGGTGTTTGTGGGCAAATGCCCTTAGCTGGAGGGGAGGGGATGGTAGATCCTCTCTTTCCACACTGCTGACAGCCTGGCACAGCTGCCCTGCACTACACCACCACTGCTGACAGGTTTGTGCTGAATAAATGATGCTTGAAGACCTCCAAGATAACTTTAAAAAAAAGAATCATGTAATGGTTTGGGTTAGAAAGGATCTGAAAGACCATCCATTTCCTGCATGGCCTGGGACCCTCTCAAACCCAGCCAAGGGCCAAAATATGCACCTATAAATGAGATAAACTCACTCCTAGCTGGGCCTGAGATGCTGAAGGAGAAGGTGAGGAGGTCCACATGCCACCCAGGAGCCTTAGAGAGACCATCATGGTGCCAGCATTATACCAGCTCTTCTGCTTTCTGTGGGCACAGAGGGTGACAGGGTGGTGGCAACAGCCTGGGCAGGGGAACCTCATGTTCCTGGTCATCCTGGGCAGGAGGAGCAGCTGAGTGGTACATCCATAAGCACAGACAGAAATAGCTCTCACATGAGGATTGTCCCTGCAGCATCTGCCCAAATCAAACCTGAACACAGCAGCTATTTCAGCCTGGCTCCTCCTCAGGGTTTGGCCTCAGGCTGTGCCACACTGGTGCTCCTGTGGTGAGCAGTGCAGCTTTGATTGGAGGTGCTGCCCTTGCACCACTCCCAGGAAGGCTTCATTCCCCTTTGGATAGTGTATAGAAGGCACCTGTGGCTCTCTGCTGCTGGATCACCCTCACAACCTTGTCCTTAGCACAGCTATGGGGTTGCATCACTCTGCACATGTCCCTCCACCACGACTTCCTCCTGTCCACCCAGCTCAGGTGGAGGTGCAGATGGTCCATCCCTCTGCCAAGCACCAGGAGATGTGTGGGCCAAAGCCCCAGCCTTGATTTCTGGGGATGATCCTGCCCCTTCCTGCTGGCATTTCCCCTGCAGGGCTGTGCTCCATGGCACAAGGAAGATGTCCTGGAGGGTAGTGGCAAGGACACAGCTCTGGAGACTCATCCAGGAAATATTCCCACATTCCATGCTCTTGGCTCTGTTTGACCCACCCCAGGGCAAACCTGAGCAGTTAGCTACCTGTCTGTGAGTAATGCTGACTGCTCATCCCAATCCCTTCCTTCCTGCTGGAGCCCTGACAGTGACCATCAGTCTGTCCTGTCTCAATCCCTAGGAGGAAATATAATATCCATCATGATCCTCACCACCCTCAGGCTGCCACGCTGGCTCTTCAGCACGTGGCTTCACCCCTGGTGACAGCTTATCCCATTCCTTTCCTTCCTGCTGGGGACCAGACAGTGTCCATCAGTCTGTCCTGCCTCAATCCCTGGAGGGAAACCTCCACCATCATCATCATCACCCTCAGGTTGCCACGTTGGCTCTTCAGCACGTGGCTTCACGCCTGGTTTGGCTGCAGTGCTCAGAGCTGGGCATGGGTTCTGGGGGCCATGTAGGTATGAACCACCCTCTGCTGGTGGTCCTGTCTCAATCCCTGGAGAGAAACCTCCATCCATCCTCACCACTCTCCTGCTGCCACCTTGGCTCTTCGGCACGTGGCTTCACCCCTGGTGACAGCTCATCCCATCCCCATCCTTCCTTCCCGGAGTCCTGACAGTCACTTTAACTGCAGTGCCCAGGGATGGGGATGGGTCCTGGGGGCCCTGGTGCTCTGCCTTTTTTGGGTGCCTCTCCACGGGCTCAGCTCCCTCCTGTTCCAAGGTAGGTGTGGCTGTGACTCAGTCGGTTGTGTCTCTCCATGCTCAGGAGGTGCTGTGGCTCCACTGCCTTTCCCACGGTGCCTGAGCCCTGCAGGGCTGTGGCTGCTTCCCTCAGAAGGCTCCAGGAGCACAGAGCTGATGGGGGTTCAATTTTGCTCCTTGGACCAAGGAATCATCTCGCCAAATGGGATAAACACTCCCTAAGCCATCTCCTCCTCCTCCCCTTTCTCCTTGGCTCCTGACCCTCTTTGCTTCCTGCAGGAAAATATTTTGGTGTTCCTTCTGGGTTACCCTTAGGGGAATAAAATGAGACAGGCACAGGCAGGTTCTCATTGCTCAGGTAAGAATGACAGAAGTCATTTAGGAGCTTTGCTACTGCCTGGGAATCCTGAGTGTCCCTGAGATCCTGCCAACAGCCCCGCTCTGATCCCAAACCTGTGCAATTCCCCTCCTGGCTGTGTCTCCTCCCCTGAAAGGAAACAACAATTGCTTTTCATCATGGGAAAATGTGTCAAAGAAGAGCTGAGGGTGGAACTCAAAGGAACTCAGATGATCTCCAAGTTTCCCTTTACATTTTTGGAGTGTTTCTTTCAGCCCTGCTGATGTGGGGACTGATCTTCCTGTTCTGCCAGGACAGATCCCTGTTGGTTGAGGTAGGAGTTACCTGTTGCTGGGAGAGAAAGAGGCTTCCTGGGGAAAGAACAGGAAACAGAAGGAAGAAAGCAAGAAGATGCACAAAGCAAATCTTTGCTACACTTAATCCCACAGCACCAGTCTGAGGCATGGGAGTGTTGGAGCAAGTGCAGAGGAGGCCACAGAGCTGATGAGAGCACTGGAGCACCTTCCCTACGAGGACAGGCTGAGAGAGCTGGGGCTGTTCAGCCTGCAGAAGAGAAGGTTGTGTGGAGACCTCAGAGCAACCTGCCAGGAGCTGAAGGGGCTCCAGGGAAGCTGCAGAGGACTCTTGGTTAGGAGCTGCAGAGACAGGACAAGGATTAATGGGTTCAAATTGAAGGAGGGAAAATTTAGGTTAGATCTTAGGAAGAGGTTTTTTGCTGTGAGGATGGTGAGACACTGGCACAGGTTGCCCAGGGAGGCTGTGGCTGCCCCAACACTGGCAGTGTTTCATTCCAGGTTAGCTAAAGCCTTGAGCAGCCTGTTCTGGTGGGAGGTGTCCCTGCCCAGGGCAGGAGGTTGGGGCTGGATGGTCCATTCCAACCCCTAAGAATTCTATGATTTTATGATCTCCCACCCTGAAACTTGGCCTCGGGGCCCAGAGGCACTTACAGGTATTGGCTGAGCTCAGAGCTGTTGGGTAAGATCCTGCACTGCTCTTGAGAGGCTTTCTGTGGAGAGAAGTGCCAGGGAAAGGCAGGAGGAACTCTACTTCTCTGGGAAACTATTTGGGGTTTGGTGTGCCAGGAATTTCCAGTGGATTTATGACCTTTGAATGTGTCTACTTGCATTTTTCCCATGCTATTCCCTTGGGAAGGCAGGCACACCTCTGCAGCAGGGGGTCACTGCTGCCTGGGCTGAGGGGGCTTGGACTTCAGCTTCACCTGTGCAGAAATGCAGCCAAGGAAGGTCTCCTGCAGGCTCTGTTCCCACACCAGCAGTGTTGAGTTCTGGGGCAGAAGCAGTGCTCAGGCTGGCCTTCTCTCAGCTTTGGCAATCTGAGACCTCACCCAAGCCCTGAAATATTGGTCAAAATGCTAATCAGAACCAGGTCTTCTTCACCGGTTCCTTATGAGGGGGAGCTGAGAGCAGGCTCCAATTTCTGCTCCCTGTGACCAGTGACAGGACATAGAAAGCAGCTGGAGTTGTGTCAGGGGAAGGTTCGATTAGGAGAAGGTTGTTCCCCCAGAGGTGTTTGTGCAGTGGAACAGCTCCACCAGGCAGTGGTCACAGTCCCAAGGCTGACAGAGCTCCAGGAGTGTTTGGCCAATGCTCTCAGGCATTGGGGTTGTCCTGGCCAGGAGTTGGACTGATGATCCTTGTGGGTCCCTTCCAACTATGATTCTCTGGTTCCATCTGCTAGTGGCACTTCCCAGTGCCATGCCATGGTATCCTGCAAGGTTCCTGCAGTGCTCTGCCTTGGGCTGGATCACTTTCTTGGTCATCATCAGCTGCTGGGGCTGGG
>NW_008649911.1:52026-56010 GCF_000695815.1 Acanthisitta chloris | reverse complement strand
TCCTGCTCCAGGGATATAATTCCTGACCCAGAGATCTCATTCCTGCCTAGAGATCTCATTCCTGCCCCAGGGATCTCATTTCTGCCTCAGGGATCTCATTCCTACCCCAGAGATCTCTTTTCTGCCCCACCTTGATGGAGAAGCAGATGCTGCTAAGGCTCAGGTAGAACTGCAACGTTGTCCTGCATCTCAGCAGTGCAAAGGAGAGACCTCCTGGTGCTGGATGAGAGGAACGTGGCCTTGTGCTTGGGATGCTCATGGGGGACCCTCAAAAAGTCTTCTGAGACTAAGGAAAGCTTAGAAAGCACCAAGAAACAATCCCATCCTGTCCCTGAGAGCATTGGCCAAATGGTGGTGAGACCCTCGCAGGTGGCCCGGGGAGGCTGTGGCTGCCCTAACCCTGGCAGTGTTCAAAGCCAGGTTGGCTAAAGCCTTGAACAACTTGTTCTGGTGGGAGGTGTCCCTGCCCAGGGCAGGGGGTTGAGACTAGATGTCCCTACTAAGGTCCATTCCAACCCCTAAGAGTCTGTGATTCTAAGAAAGGGTCCAAGTGCAGTCTTGGATAGGTAAGAACTTTGTGCTTGGCAATATTCAACCTGCAAGGACAGAAGTGTGGGAGAGATATAAATGAGGGTTGTGATAGAGGAGCATAAAGCGATGCAGGTCACAGGGATGAGCCACTGAGCCTCACACAGCCCTTGTGCCTTCTCCTGACCCAGGTCCATGGCTCCTGTGTGGAGATGCCCTGGGGTGTGGGGGCATGAGCTGTGGGGGGGCTCTGGATATAGATTCATGGATTGATAAGGGGTTTGTTCTGGATGGGTTTGGTTTGGATGTTCTGGACAGCTGGGACTGTGCAGCCTGGTCCAAACCAAACCCATCCCAAACAAACCCATCCAGAACAAATCCATTCCAAAACAAACCCATCCAGAACAAACCCATTTCAACCAAACCTATCCAGAACAAACCCATCCAGGACAAATCGATCTAAAACAAACCCACCCAAACCAAACCCATTCAGAACAAACCCATCCAGAACAAACCCATCCTAAACCAAATCCATCCTAAACCAAACCCATCCTAAACCAAACCCATCCAGAACAAACCCATCCAAACCAAACCCACCCAGCACAAAGCCATCCAGAACAAACCCACTCAGAACAAAGCAACCCATGCAAACCAGGAAGCTTGAAGAAATTCCAGCCCTTTTTATTGATTTCAGCTTTTCCAATGAAGCAAATACATACAGTGCAGCCGAACCAAACTCTGATACATTACTCTCACATACCTATATTTTACAGAATACACTGGATAGCTATGGACTGGTAGGCTGAGCTGATCTCAAACTGCTGTGTGCTCAGAGAGGAATAAACTTGCCTACTGCCTTCTACTTGTCCATGAGGCTTCTGAAATGCTGGGGGTGGGTTGGATTGTACAGACATAAAACAAACAAAGCATTTAGAAGAAAACCAAAGCCCAAAGAGTTCTGCTCTACCCAGGACAAACAGGTGTGGTATTTATTTACATGGCTGTGTGTCCTGGGCTCAAATCAGGCCCCAGCTATCCTTATTTCTGCTGCTGCAGAGCTAAGAGTGCTGCTAGGTCCTTCCTTCCTCAGCGATTCTCCAGCTCTACAAGCCAGGGCGTGTGGTATGTGCTGTAGACCTGCCCATGTCCCTGTCATCGGGGGGTGCCCTACCTTGGCTCCTAAAGAAGCAAGAAGCAGGAAACCAGCTCATCAAGGAGGATGTCCCAGTTAAGTGCATGCCTTTAAGGAACAACACCTCCCTGGAATGAGAAACAATCACATTGGAGGTGGATACAGCATTGAAGGAACCTCATCGAGCTCCCCAAACTGATTATGAGCAACAGCAGTTACTCCAACAAGGCTGATTTTCCTTTCTCTTCTAACAATTGGCCATCAGTGTCACTTCTGGAGTCCAGAGAGACTGGGAGGGAAATAGAGTTGAGTCTCTGAGAATTTTCTGGGGAAGAAAGAGCTGCAAAGTAGCCCTGGGATGGCAGAGAAGCTCTAGCTCCTGCAGCACACTGCTATTTCCAGTTAGCTCTGCTCTGAGCTATGGAAGCAGTACCAAACAGCATCATAAACCCAACCCCATTGGAAGGAACCTCTCTGGCCTGCCCACCTCAAGGCAAAGAGGACATTGAAGCCAGGTGAGATTGCTCAGGGCTGTGCCCAGTCATGGGCTGAAGTTGTCTGAGGATGGAGAAGAGTTTATTTTTAGCACTTAATTAGCTTTGGAGAAACAACTGGAATTATTTTTTTGGTAGTAAAACTTCTGAGAATGATGTATTTGTCTCTTGGAGTCTAATTCTCACTAATGAACTCTCCAGTGCTTGGAAATCTAACTGTGAGCTGATGCTCATTGGCTCTTTGTGCCTTAGCCAGCGAGTCAGGAAACTGCAGCACAGGTGGAAGCAGCAGCAGTGGCTGAAAATCAAGCCTAAATAAGAGCCAATTAGACTGAATTTCCTCACTCTTCCATCGCTCCATTTGCTAGTTAGACTTCCCCATGCATTGTACAAAGAAAAGTATGAGCTCCCAGGACTTGTGTCCAACATTTAATTACAGGAACGACTCGGAATGTGGAATTGCACACAACATTTACACCCAACTGAGCCAAACCTGCCTCTGGATGCTGCAGCTGCTTGGACATCTACAGCTTGGCTTCTGCTGAAAGCATTGGGAACTGTGACTCTGGGATCACACAGCCAGTGAGAGAAATGCTGGTGGCTATGGCCAGGCCATGCCCAGGGGCCGAGGCTCCTTTGCTGCTCTTTAAACCCTTCTCAGACTGTCCTACAGGATCCTCCTGGTTCTCTCTCTCCACTTCAAAGGGGCTTTTTTCCCTCTCTCACTTGGCTGGAGGTCAGCACAGAGAGCTCTTGGCTGAATGTGGGTGAAGGCAAAGAGTTGCTGCTCATTAAAGTGCACAAGATGAAGCAAGTCCTAGTAGTCCCAGAGAAAAACCAGCTGGAATCAGAATCATAGAGTGTTAAGGGGTTGGGATGGAGCTTAGAGATGATCCAGTCCCAACACTCTGCCCTGGGCAGGGACACCTCCCACCAGAACAGGTTGCTCAAGGCTTCATCCAACCTGGAATGTAATACTGCTAGGGTCGGGGCAGCCACAGCCTCCCTGGGCAACCTGTGCCAGGTCTCACCACCCTCACAGGAAAACTTCTGTCTCATATCTAACCTATATTTCCTCTTTTGATTCATACCCATTCCCCCTAGGCCTGTCACTGCAGTTCCTATCCAAGAGTCCTCTGCACCTTCCCTGGAGCCCCTTCTGCTCCTGACAGGTTGCTCTGAGGTCTCCACACAACCTTCTCTACTCCAAAGAGAACGTTGAAGAAGATTTCCCTGTGTGGATGTGTGCTTTAAACAGAAGACCGACAAATATGTTGGTCACTGTGTTTCTTAGCTCTGGAGCTGTAGCAGAGCAAATCTGAACCTCATGGATGGTTCTTTAGTGGGCACAGATCACCCCATGGATGTGAAGTGAATAGGGACATGCTGATTCTCATCAATTTAGGAGTCTGATGCAAAAAAATGAGAGAGTTTTTCCATTTCCAGGCTCTTAGTTCAACCTTCCCAAGCACCTCCTGAACCCCTGATGTTTGCACCCTTGGAAGAAGCAATAACTGTGCATGTGGGACAGCCAAGGCATCCTCAGCTGGGCCTTTCCCTGGGGACCTGAGCTGTGTTTCCTCTGGCTACAGTCAGGGGAGACTTTTCCTCTGGGAGAGGAAGGTCATTCTCTGTCAGCACATGGTTCCTGCCAGAAGGGATGGGTTGCCCTAAGATGAGCTCAGCAGTTCCCTGTCAGTCCCCAGCAGTTCCCTCAGCATCACAGGGTCATTCATATCATTACAGATCCCAAGACACAAAACATTCCCAACCTGCCCTTACACAAGTGCTTACAATCTCTTTATACTGATCAATCAAGACAAAAATGTG
>NW_008649911.1:45440-52003 GCF_000695815.1 Acanthisitta chloris | reverse complement strand
TTTCCAGTCCCGTGTGGCAGTCAGGGATCCTGAGGGAAAAAAAACCACTTTGCCTGTCCTGCTCAGCTTCTCCAATGCCACATTGTTCCAGGTACAGCCACGAGTCGAGTTGTTCTGGTGCTCAGAATGGATCTCCTGAGGAACATTCCTGATCTGCAGATGTGTCATGTCACAAAGAGCTTCAGAGAAGGGAGATGGAGACCCAGGAGGGAATTTGCTTCTTGAGATAAAGAGTTCATGTGACAGCCAAGCAAATCCTACTAACTATCAGAGAAAAAAATCCTAAGCAGAGAAGAAGCTCTGGTTAAGTGTTAGGGCTAAGCAGCAGGGTAAGAAGAGCATCGTTGTGTGTATCTGGTCATAAGAGCCATGGGGGAACTCAACCTAAACCTGACATTTTGGGGTGTTTGTGGCTAAAAACAGGTTGTGACCAATTGTATTTGGTGCATGGATGAGGTGGGATGGGATAAAACTCTGCGAAGGGATTAAACTGCACAACTCCCCCCAACTCTGAGGGGAGGACAGGGGACTAAGCCTGTAGGAAGATCCTACCCAGGGTGTGTGTGATGCTGCTGCACACACAGCCACACACACACAGTACACACACACTCTTGGCAACCAAATACTTATTGACATCAAGAAAGTCTATCAAAGTCCCTTCTGCCCCCCAAAAAGAAGAAAATGCTTAAAAATATCAGTATCCTCCGAGTGAAATCCACACGTTGGGTTTGCTTTACAGATGAGTTAAACTCAGAAACACTCTACATCCTTAACTCCTAAGTGAGCATGGAAGTTTGTCTTCCTGGGCAGGAACCAAGTCCAAATTCTGCAATGGAAGAAAAACAAAACAAAGGAAAAGCAAAGCCAAGATAATTAAAGCAGTCAGAAATCTTATCATTCCATGAAACCCCAACTTTTAATCTCTTTTCTTAGCCTGTACCCAGTGTCTTGACTGCACACAGCTCTGCACCCTAGATTTCCATCAGCTTTTCACCCTAGACTTCCATGCTCCTCACAATCTCAGTGGAAATATCCCAACGTTTCACCCTAGACTTCCATGCTCCTCACGATCTCAGTGGAAACATCCCAACAGAGCAGGAGAGAAATCCTTCCTGGGCAGAGGAAGAAATGGGATTTGGCACCGTTTTCTCTTTCTTCAGGACTTAGTTTGCCCACAAGGAACATGTGAGGAAGGGAGCAAATAATTCCCTCTGGATAATCTCACACACTAGCATAGACACATTTGGGACTTGGAAAGTGCTTAAAGCTTTTCCCTTCACTGGGAATTAGGAAGGAAAAGTACCTCAAGACTTCAATCCATTTCTCACCAAATCAAACCCCATAATGATGCCCTGAAAACTCTGCCCATGATTTCTCTCCTCTGGTTTTCAAGAAATCTTTTCATTCCACTCCATTAAGCCCCAACTCTTAATCTCTTTTCCTTGTCTCTACTCAGTTTCTTGACTGCCCAAAGCTCTTCTCCCTAGACAATGATGCCCTGAAAACTCTGCCCATGATTTCTCTCCTCTGGTTTTCAAGAAATCTTTTCATTCCACTCCATTAAGCCCCAACTCTTAATCTCTTTTCCTTGTCTCTACTCAGTTTCTTGACTGCCCAAAGCTCTTCTCCCTAGACTTCCATCAGCTTTTCACCCTAGACTTCCATGCTGCTCAGGGTTGGAAATACTATACTTCAAAAGAGCAGGAGTGAAATCCTTCCTGGGCAGAGGAAGAAATGGGATTTGGCACCATTTTCTCTCCCACTGTGCTTAGTTATGGAGCAGGAGAGAAATCCTTCCTGGGCAGAGGAAGAAATGGGATTTGGCACCGTTTTCTCTTTCTTCAGGACTTAGTTTGCCCACAAGGAACATGTGAGGAAGGGAGCAAATAATTCCCTCTGGATAATCTCACACACTAGCATAGACACATTTGGGACTTGAAAAGTGCTTAAAGCTTTTCCTTTCACTGGGAATTAGGAAGGAAAAGTACCTCAAGACTTCAATCCATTTCTCACCAAATCAAACCCCATAATGATGCCCTGAAAACTCTGCCCATGATTTCTCTCCTCTGGTTTTCAAGAAATCTTTTCATTCCACTCCATTAAGCCCCAACTCTTAATCTCTTTTCCTTGTCTCTACTCAGTTTCTTGACTGCCCAAAGCTCTTCTCCCTAGACTTCCATCAGCTTTTCACCCTAGACTTCCATGCTGCTCAGGGTATCAGTGGAAATACTTCAAAAGAGCAGGAGTGAAATCCTTCCTGGGCAGAGGAAGAAATGGGATTTGGCACCATTTTCTCTCCCACTGTGCTTAGTTATGTTCATGAGGAAGGGAGCAAATAACTCACTCTGGATAATCTCACACACCCTCAGACACATCTGGGACTTGAAAAGTACTTAAAGCTTTTCCTTTCACTGGGAATTATGAAGGAAAAGTACCTTAAGGCTTCAATCCTCATTTCACACTGAAACGAACTCCATAATGATGCCCTGAAAACTCTGCCCATGGTTTCTCTCCTCTGGTTTCCCTGTTGGGATTTCTCAGCTGACAGCATGGAGCTCTCAGTTTTGACATGAGGATTACAGGTGGATTAAGTGCTCAAACAATCCCTCAGGGTGATGTTAAAGCCATGGCATGTGCTGGAATTAACTGCACATCACTGACACTGTCTGGATAACACCAGTCAGAGTTCAGGAATGAGAACACCAACAGGGAGAATCCCATGAGGAGCCTCACCTGGACTTGGGAAAGTGCAATGAATCAGTTATTTGTAGGCAAAGTGAGAGGCTCAGTCAGATCCAGGAGCTTGGTCTGGCCAAGGGCAACTGCACTGAGCATCCCTGAAATGCACAGCTGGGCGGTGGTGGGCAACATCTGCATGAGCCCAGGGCCAGCACAGCTCCTGCCCTACCACTGAAACAAAGGCTTTGCAGTCTGGATGAGAAGCTTTGGGATAAAAATCTCCCAAACACCCTTTTGGGCTGATTAAAAATAGCCAAAAGCTCCTAAGGTTCCTGAGCCCCAAACCCACCACGTCGGCCCCATGCTCACCTGCAGCCTGAACGTGCATGGAGAGGCTCCTAGAATCTGGAGGAGAGGGTCCTGAAGGTTGTTCCAGCTAGAGATCCCATCATGTTCTTATCAAACCCTTGCTGGAAAGTAGATGGATAGAAGTGCAGTGAGATCATCTCAATTTCATAGCTTCATAGCATGTTAAGGGGTTGGAATGGAGTTTAGAGATCATCCAGTCCCAACCTCATGCCCTGGGCAGGGGCACCTCCCAGCAGACCATTCCCACTCTGTTAGCTGTCTATTGCCATTTGACAGAGCCTCCTGCCCAAACTCTGCATCTCTTCTCCACTTCCGAAGTGCTTTGTGCCCAACCAACCTCCTTTGCCTCTGTGAGCCATTGGCACATCACCCCTCCTGATGGACTTCACAGAGGCATTGAGTCACAATGGGTTGGCTTGGAAGGGCCTTAAAGCTCGTCTCTTCCCACCTGTTAGCTGTCTATTGCCATTTGACAGAGCCTCCTGCCCAAACTCTGCATCTCTTCTCCACTTCCGAAGTGCTTTGTGCCCAACCAACCTCCTTTGCCTCTGTGAGCCATTGGCACATCACCCCTCCTGATGGACTTCACAGAGGCATTGAGTCACAATGGGTTGGCTTGGAAGGGCCTTAAAGCTCGTCTCTTCCCACCTCATGGGCAGGGCAGGGACACCTTCCACCAGCCCAGGTTGCTCCAAGCCCTGTCCAACCTGACCTGGAACACTCCCAGGAATGGAGCAGCCACAGCTCCCAGGGATGGAGCAGACACAGCTGCTCTGGGCAACCTGTGCCAGTGTCTCAGCACCTCATAGGGAGGAATTCCTTCCCAATATCCCGTCTGTCCCTGTCCTCTGGCAGTGGGAAGCCATTCCCTGTGTCCTATCATTCCATCCCTTGTCCCAAGTCCCTCTGCAGCTCTCTTGGAGTCCCTTTAGGCACTGGAAGGGGCTCTGAGGTCTCCCTGGAGCTTCTCTTCTCCAGGCTGGACACCCCCAGCTCTCCCAGCCTGGCTGCAGGGCAGAGAGGCTCCAGAATCCTGGAATGGTTTGGGATGGAAGTGATCTTTAAGCCCACCCAGTGCCACCCCCTGCCATGGGCAGGGACACCTCCCACCAGCCCAGGTTGCTCCAAGCCCTGTCCAACCTGGCTTTGAACACCCCCAGGGATGGAGCAGCCACAGCTGCTCTGGGCAGCCAGCAATGCTCTTCCTTACATTGCTTTCCATTCCCCAAGAGCAGATCTTCTGCAGCATTCTGAATGAAACCTTCATTTAACCATTCCCTGAGTATTACTTCCTTCTGTTCCTCATCCTGAAGGCACAGGCAAGGCTTGCATGCTGCCTTGCCCTTGCAGACTCCCAACCTTCATCTGCTGTTTCCCTATGCAAAGAACATCTGTGTGAATACCAGAGTGGTTCAGTCCCATCAGAATGGGCTGGCAGAGGCTGCTGAGCTGAGCTGGCACAGAGCTACCGCAGCTCCTGGGGAGAGAGTCCTTAACTGGTGACATGAGTGATAGTTAGGTGCTCTCTGCCTTCCTGCCCCCAGGAACTCCCTGTGCACATATTCCTCCTGCTCTTTAATTTGCTCCTTTGCTCTCTGTAGGTGCTGCTGCTCTTGGCTTGGAAAATCACAGCTTATTCAAAGAAAGCCACTGGCAGCTGCAGCTGAGAGTTGGAGCTGGTCCCTGGAGCTGGGAGCTGGAGCTAGGACATGGGAGTTGGGAGCTGGGAACTGGGAATTGGAGCTGGGAGCTGAGAACTGGGAACTGGAGCTGGGAGCTGGTCCCTGGAGCTGGGAGCTGGAGCTAGGACATGGGAGTTGGGAGCTGGGAGCTGGGAACTGGAGCTGGGAGCTGAGAACTGGGAACTGGAGCTGGGAGCTAGAGCTGGGAGCTGGTCCCTGGAGCTGGGAGCTGGAGCTGAGAACTGGGAACTGGAGCTGGGAGCTGGAGCTGGGAGCTGGTCCCTGGAGCTGTGAGCTGGAGCTGAGAGCTGGAGCTGGAAGCCAGAGCTGGGACCTGGGAACTGGTACATGGGAGTTGGAAGCTGGGAGCTGGGAGCTGGAGCTGGGAGTTGGGAGCTGGGAGTTGGGAACCAGAGCTGGAGATGGGACCTGGCTCAGTGCCCATCTGGCTCTGTCCTTTCACAGCTTCTATTTCCAGGGAGCAAACCAAATCCCAAATATTCCTCCTCTTGGTTTAAGAGCTGCAGGGGTGAGGTAACCACAGGGCAGGGCTATGGACACAGGAGAAAACAGAGGGAAGAGAGGAGGGACCTTGACAGGGATCTGCTGGGACATGCTGCTCCTGCACCATGGACTGAGATGAATCTCCTGAACTAGTGTGGAACATCCAGGGCTGTTCCAGCCCAGAGCAGTGAGTGCACCAGGACCCCAGGGCTGAGGTAGCTGTGTCCTGGAGGAGCTCACCTAAAGCAGCAGCATCCCCAGGGAGAAAGGTGCCTGACAGGCTGCTTAGTCTCTAAAGTCAGTCCCAGCAGTTGCAGCTGCCACTTGCTGTCTCTGGCTTGGACCTTGGGCAGGTGCCCAAGTGCTGAGAACATTGTGGTGGCTCCTCCTGGCCCCTGCCTGCCCTCCCTGCTCAATCACAGCCTTTGCAAACTTACTGACTTCAGCAAGTGAGTCAAGACCAGCATTGTCCTTGTCACCCAAGAGCAGAAGTGTTGTCCTTACCTGCTTGAGCACATTCTGGAGCTCCCTGTTGGACCAGAGGTCTGTCAGGAGGAGGCGAGCGGCTTCGGCTGCCTTTGGACAGGAGCTGCAAGATGAAAGCAAACCCCATGAATTCTGGCAGGGCATGGAGCTGCAACCCACACATATCACCAACAGCCTTTGAATAAGCTCATCTCCAGCTGGGCCTGGCTAGACACGATGGAATAGTGTCAAAAAACCCCTCCCTGCTCCCTCATCAGTGTTACAGGACAACAACCTCTGGGAACAGAACAGGACACATCGCAGAATAACCAGAGCTGGAAGGGACCACAAGGATCATCAATCCAACTCCTACACAGGACACCCCAGCAATCCACCCAGTGCCTGAGAGCATTGGCCAAACACTCCTGGAGTTCTGTCAGTCTTGGGGCTGTGACCACTGCCCTGGGGAGCTGTTCCAGTGCCCAAATACCTCTGGGGGAAGAACCTTTTTCTGATAACCAACCTAACCCTACCCTAGTGCAACTTCAGACCATTCCCTGTGTCCTGTCACTGGTCACAGAGCAGAGGTCAGAGCTGCTCCTCCACTTCCTTCCATGAGAAAATTGTATACAGTGATGAGGTCTCCTCTCAGTCTCTTCTTCTCCAGCTGAATAGCCAAGTGATCTCAGCCACTCCTCATATGGGTCCTCATGACCTTTCACCATCTTTGTTGCCTCCTTTGGACACTCTCTAACAGCTTTAGATTTTTCTTATCCTGTGGTGCCCAAAGTGCACACAATGAAAAATGAAAGAGAGGGAAGGATCTTAGTGGTACAATGAGCATTGAAGTGCACAGAAGGAGTT
>NW_008649911.1:44112-45423 GCF_000695815.1 Acanthisitta chloris | reverse complement strand
AGAAGGGAACTGGTGCCAACCCTTCCCTGGAGTGTGCAGGGCCAGCGTGGGTGGATGTGTTGGGAGGGCAGCGAGGAGAGGGCTCTGTGCTGCCTGGGGAGGACAGCAGGGATGGGAGCATTTGGAATAACAACATCTGCAGGCAGAAATCCTTACTCAGCACAAGCTAACAGATACTTGCTCACGTAACAGCTCCGAAACCATGAGTCATAGCAGCTTTTGTACTTCTGGAACATTTCATATGACAACCAAGACAGAAACCTCCTTGGTGCTCCTTATCTCTGCTCCTGATCTCCTGGACCTCATCCTGTCAGTGAGGAACTCCTGATCTGGGTTCAGTGTCACAGTCCCAGTCAGGGTGTAAAAGAGGTAAAAGACCAGGCTCAGGACCCTCCCTGTACGACCCAACTCCACAAAACACTGTGTCCTCAAAATAGTCCTCAGGGGATGGGCAGAGACACCAAGTTGGGTTGAGTGTGGATCTGCCTGAGGGTAGGAAAGCTCTGCAGAGAGACCTGGGCAGACTCATTCATGGGCTGAGGACAACTGCAGGAGGGTCAATCAGGCTCAGTGCTGGTCCTGCCCTTGGGACACAACAACCCCCACAGAGCTCCAGGCTGGGGGAGGAGAGGCTGGGAGAGGCTGGAGAGGGGTTGGTCACAAAGGGACTTGGCAGTGCTGGTGGCAGCAGCTCAGTGTGAGCCAACAGTGTGACCAGGTGGCCAAGGAGGCCAAGGGCATCTTGGCCTGGAGCAAGGACAGTGTGGCAGCTCCATGTTATCCACTCCTATAGTCACAATATTTCCAGCACTTTCATTTAGGATCCTCTGCTTTCCACACTGAAGTTGTCACAGTTCCATCAGTTCATGCTTAAATGTTTTATACTTAAACAGCAGCAGAAGGCACTGCAAAACAGAGTTAGCATCAATCCTTCCAATCAACAGGGGAGAAATTCTTTGTCTGAGTTTGTAAATGGCTCAAACACCACATGCTGGGACCTTCGGTTTGAGAGGAAAACATCTTTTGAGGGATGCTCTGGAGACAGAATGGCAAAAAGGCATCCCTGCCCATGGCAGGAAGTGGCACTGGGTGGGCTTGAAGGTCCCTTCCATCCCAAACCATTCCAGGATTCTGAAGCCCCTCTGCCCTGCAGCCAGACTGGGAGAGCTGGGGGTGTCCAGCCTGGAGAAGAGAAGCTCCAGGGAGACCTCAGAGCCCCTTCCAGTGCCTAAAGGGGCTCCAAGAGAGCAGCAGAGGGACTTGGAACAAGCTAATTATTAAGAAGAAAACAAGAAAATCACTCTAGCTTAG
>NW_008649911.1:33868-44073 GCF_000695815.1 Acanthisitta chloris | reverse complement strand
AAGACACACACTGACATCTAACTGGGCTTCAATGGCTTTTCAACCATAAATAATATTTCAGCTGACAAATGTCTTAAAGCAGACAATGTGATGACAGAGCACAGCATGGTGACAACCAGAGGAGATTTGCAATAGAGCCCAGTTTTCCTGTCCCAAAGCACTGCTCAAGATTTCTGCTTGTCCTCCTCTCCCTGCAGCACCACGAGCTGCACCAGCTCAAGCCTATGACAAAGTTAAACTTGATCATTTCTTTGCTAACAACTGCAGTGCATGTTAAAGGAATGCCCCCAGAAGTGCTGAATGGGGTTACAGCCCTATCCTCTCACACTCCAAGGATGGTGCTAGAGGTCAGAGGTTCCTCATGACCACAGTCACTCCCATTTCTTGTAGCCTGATGAGGACTAGAACCATAGAACCATCCAGGTTTGAAGAGACCTGTAAGATCATCAAGTCCAACCATTAACCTGTAACTGCTGGAACCACTAAACCCAAAACCATAGCCTCCAGCACCAGGCCCAGACACTTCTTAGACACCTCCAGGGGTGTTGACTCCACCACCCCCTGGGCAAACCTATTCCAGAGCCTGAACACCATCACAGGGAAAACATTTCTCCTACCATCTCCTCTGCCTCTGCCCTATCTCAGCTCAAGGCCATTCCCTCTAGTCCTCTCCCTGCAGCCATGGCAGGAGAGACATCCCCCACCTCTCTCAAAGCCCTGTCAGGTTGCTGGAGAGAGCCATGAGGTCACCCTTGAGCCTCTTCTCAAGGCTGAACAAACCCAACTCCCTCAGCCCTTCCTCAAGTGTTCTACACCTTTTCTGACCTCATTGAACATGTTCTAGACCTTTGATGAGCCCTGTTGGACGTGTTCTAGCACTTTTCTGCCCTTGTTGCCCTTGGCTGGACTCTCTCCAGTGCCTCAATGGCCTTTTTGCAGTGAGTGCCCAAACCTGACCCCAGCACTGAGCTGTGACCTCCCCAGTGCCCAGTCCAGGGGGATGAGCACTGCCCTAGTCCTGCTGCCACACTGTCCTTGATAAATGAACAACATAACATGAGAAGAAAGAAACCTGGGAAGAGAGGAGAACATGGGAAAGGAAAAGCTCTGTGACTTCCTGGTCTGGAACCTGAAAGCTGCTTCTGAAAGAGGAATAGAAAATTGTTTGAGTATGTCAAACTCCTGGCTGACAGTTGGAAATGCAAAAAGAGAACAGCTCAGAAGTACAGGTAAGGATTGATGGGTGCCAGGGAGGGACCATGCAGACACACCATGCTGCAGGTGAGGGAAGTGTGTCCAAGTGTGTCCACAGGGGAACTGAGGCAGATTATCAGAGAAAGCTGCAACGTACTAACAGGGTGCAAAACATCTTGGTGTTCTCCATGGTGGCTTGGGCACCACTGAGACCTCCTCTGCTCCCTGTCTCTGCTGCTGCAGTGCTGGGAAGGAGGAAGTTGATGTGGACTCACCACACTGAAAATCAGTGTGGGAGCCTAAGGTCTGCATCCAACCCAGGCAAGAGCCCTTAGCAGAGCTGGTGTATCTGCTTCTTACCATTATGGAGTGGGTGAGGCTCTTCCTGATGTAGGACTGGACAAATCCCACCCTAATTTCTCCTGTTTATCTTAGAGGCTAAAACAATGAGCTACCTTGGGAACTAGCAAGTGTCCAAGGTCTCTATCACATCTGCTCTGTGGGAACAAATACGGCTTGAGTAAGTAAAATTACTCCTAGATGTAAATTGTTCTTCTTAGGAAGAAAAAGAACAGCATAAAACTCTTTGGGGCCAAAACTGAATAATGCAGGAAAAGGGCTAATTCAAGGGTTGGACATTGTAAGAACTTGGGAGTTTCTGAGGAGAAATTGTTGATCCAAACAGGAGAAACACACTGAAGACATCTCCAGAGTTTAGTAACTCCTCCCAGTGGAGTGAGTCATTGCAAACAAAGCTCAGCACAAAGCAAGCAGGACAATTAAGGAGCTCTCAGCCCCTGTTGTGCAACTGTGCTGAGGTAGGAAATTAGCTGACATGGGTCTGAGAGATCCCAGGAGGGACTTTAGGCAGAAGTAAATACCATCCAAAACAAGGAAGACTCAGCAGAGGGTTGGGTCTTGTGTTAATTGGGCTTGTTTTAGAGTGGAAGCACATAAAAGCAGCAAATAGCCCAATGCTCATTGGCCAAGGCCCAAACTAAACAAGGAGGCCAAGTCTGATGACTGAGACACTCTCTGCTGCCATGAGCCAAGTGGTAGATGGTAAGTGGTTTATCAAGGGATGCCAATGGCTTTTCACAACAGAAAACAATAGGTAACTGTGGAAGGTATTTGAAAACAAAGGTAGGTGGTAGGAGAGATCAAAGTGGAGGAAGGAGAGGACATGGACAGAGATTATGGAAGTTTAACAGCAGTTTGGCCAGAAATGAACATGGAGCTTGGCAAGGGTTGACAAGGTTTTGCATAGGGCTGGAGGGAACACAGATAACAAACAGGACTGAATTTCACCACCAAAGATCAAGCCAAGTCCTTAAATAGCAAGTGGTAAAATATGTTGAGATTGCTCAGCTGTAAAACATGTGAGTAAACATACTCCCATAATTCTTACCTATGTACTCTCAGAGCTGCACCTTTGCCTCTTGGGGAGGATGTTCCAACAGAAAGATGCACAAATTGAACATTAAAACTAAGCACAATCCCAGTATATCCACAGAGATGAACCTCAGACCTGATCTTCATGATAAGGTTTGCAGGAAGGCCAGGTGCCAGGGGGTCCCTGACATCCAGAGGGGTCCCTGACATCCCTGTTCTGAGGGCTGGAATGTTTCATAGCTCCAGAATCGCAGGCTGGTTTGGGTTGGAAGGACCTTAAAGCTCATCCCATCCCACCCCTTGCCATGGGCAGGGACACCTTCCACTAGCCCAGGTTGCTCCAAGCCCTGTCCAACCTGGCCTGGAACACTCCAGGAGCAGCCAGAACTTCTCTGGGCAGCCTGTGCCAGTGCCTCAGCACCCTCACAGGGAGGAATTCCTTCCTAACATCTAATCTAAATCCCTACTCTTTCAGTTTAAATCTGTTCCCCCTTGTCCTACCACTATCTGCCCATGCAAAAATTCACTCTTTTTTCTAACCCACCTTTAAGTACTGGGTACTGTCTTTATAACGTTTCAAGATTTTGGTGCTTTAGAACTTCTTCAAATCCAACTGGAAAAGTTCCTGAAGCCTTTTAACAAATCCCACCCTGGCTGGCTCCTGCCTGTCTCCAAGAAACCAGTGCTGAGGGCTCTGGTTACCAACATACTTGGTGGTTTTTGGCACAGGGAAAGAAAGATGCTTTACTCTGGCTCCAAAGGGTCCTGGGAAGGCTCTGGGGTCAATGTAGGTCTGCACAGAGTGTGGCTCAGCAGTGTCTGACATGCCCTTTCCAAGCCTTCTGCCCCAAACTCACCCGTTCCGGCACAGGCTCACTACATTATTGAGCATGTTGCTTGTCAAGTAAGACTTTCCCAGGTGGGGGTTGGACATGATGAGGTTCCTTAGGGTGTAACAAGCTGATGTCATGATCTCCCCATAGCTGCTGGTATTTCCAGACTGGAACGACAGGAGACGTGAGACATCTGGGAGCACCTGGTGAGCTAAAGAGGTGGAGGAATGTTCCAATCAACAATTAAAAGTCTAGCACAGGTGAATGATACTATTTGTGTTAGCTCTAGTCAACACAGGGATGTGGTGCTGTCTCTGGGAGGAGGCACTGAGCATGAGGGACATCAATGGCATAAGACTCAGCACAAGATTTTCAGACATAATGAGGGCTCTGGAAGGGCAATGCTGTTGGGCATGGGCAGCCAAGTCCCACTCAGCTCACAGAACACTGCCATCCTTGTGATCCTGCAGGTTTGTCACTGGCTACAAAGCACACCAGGTGCTTCTGCTGTCGCTGGGAGAAGACACTGATCATGTTGGACAACAGTGGCATAAGAGTCAGCACTTGATTTTCAGAGGCACAGTGAGGACTGCAGGAAGGGCAATGCTGTTGGGCATGGGCAGCCAAGTGTCACTCAGCTCCCAAAACACTGCCATCCTCATGATCCTGCAAATTTGTCACTAGCTACAAAGTATAGCATGTACTTGTAGAGAATCTGAGCTAGCACATGAATTCAGCCTGCAGAGATCACTGCTAACTGTCTTCTTGGGCAGAAGACATGACTCTGCTTTGCCCAATTTTGGAGCTTGGCTAAGTCCTATTCTGGGGTTTACAGATGAGTAGATACCACAGAACTAGAAGCTACATGTTGTCCTGGAATCCTCTGTGGTGGAAATGACTTACCCATGGTTTTGTGGAGCACAGGATGCCTGGACATGTTGCTGAGCAAAGAGGCTCCAGAGCGGACGACCTCAGAGCTGTTGGACTGGAGCAGCCGCGCGATGCGAGGCAAACCCTTCTCCTTCAGGCCAATCAGTTGGCTCATGGCATTGGACATCTAGGAGACAGAACAGAGGTGGCTCATGACTCCTCATGCCAGGAGGACACCACTGGAATGATGTACAGGGCTACAGGAACATGACTACCCTATGAAATAGGCACCTGTACAATCCCTTCTCCTGCTGCCATAATCTCACTTTGTAATTCACCTCCTCTCCACAGTTAGGTGAGCCTGGAGAAAAGGAGGTTTGGGGGGACCTTCTCACTCTCCACAATTCCCTGACAGGAGGTGCAGCCAGGTGGGGGTTGGGCTTTGCTCACAGGACAAGAGGAAAACAGCTTCACGTTGCACCAGGGGAGGTTCAGGTTGGATATTGGGAAAATTTCTTCACCAAAACAGTTGCCAAGCCCTGGCACAGCTATCCAGGGCAGGGGTGGAGTCACCAGCCCTGGATGTGTTCAAAAAATGTGTGGCTGTGGCACTTAGGGACATGGATTTGTGGTGGCCCTGGCAGTGCTGAATGCACGGATTAACTCAATGATCTTCAAGGTCTTTTCCAACCCCTAATGATTCCATGATTCTATGACCTTTGAAAAGTCAATGATACAACTGGTACTTCTCTTTCTGGAGCCTGAGTGGGACAGTTGCTCACCCAACTGTCCTTACCTGGAGAAGTTTGCCCTTCCCTCCACAAGACCCTCCCAAGCCACAAGTCACAGGCTGTGCTGGAGCAGGAACAGCTAACGGATGCCTTCAAACAGCAATCTGAAGACCAGAAATACTCATCTTAGATCCTGATCTTGTCCTGACTTATGTAAATCTAGGAGATATCAGGACACAGACAAAACAGATGAGTATTTATGGATCTTGAAGCACATACCCTGAGAAAATTGCCCTCTTATGGGCAGAGCTTAAACTGAACTTTTCAGCTACTGCCCCCCTAGAAAGGCTGCTGGAGATTGTTCTACTGCCAACGACACATGTCCATCAACAGTGACATGGAAGTGGAGGGAATGGGCTGGAAGACAACTCTCTTCCAGTGGCTGACATGCAATTTCCCTTCCATGCTCCAGGAGACACACGTACCACATCATGGATTCACACCAGCAGGACTGGGATGTGCAAAGCAGAGTTGATTACAGCAAAGTCTGTAAGCTCATTCCCAGTTTCCCTTTCCATCAAGCAGCAGCAAACCCAGCAAACGACCTCACCTCCAGCTCTGAGCTGGAATAAGACCCTTGAGGAGATAAGCCACTTCTGCACATCCAAATTTCAGACACTCCATTCCAGAAGACTGAATTAAGTTGCTTCAGCCCTGTCAGAGCTGGAATTGTTTGTTTGCTTGCTTTCTCCCCCCCTGCCCAAGAGACATCCTTGTGCAAAGAAGGACATGGAGCTGTTGGAGCAAGTGCAGAGGAGGCCACAGAACTCATCAGAGGACTGGAGCACCTTCCCTACAAGGACAGGCTGAGAGAGTTGGGGCTGTGCAGCCTGGAGAAGAGAAGGTTGTGTGGAGACCTCAGAGCAACCTGCCAGGAGCTGAAGTGGCTCCAGGGAAGCTGCAGAGGACACTTGGATAGGAGCTGCAGGGACAGGACAAGGAGGAATGGGGAGAAATTGAAAGGGGAAATTGATATTAGATCTTAGGTTTTCCCTTTGAGGGTGGTGGCCCAGGGAGTCTGGGGCTGCCCCAACCCTGGCAATGTTCATTCCAGGCTGGCTAAAGCCTTGAGCAGCCTGCTCTGGTGGCAGGTGTCCCTGCCCAGGGCAGGGGGTTGGCACTGGATGATCTCTAAGCTCCATTCCAACCCCTTAACATGCTATGAAACTACAATGGTTGCTGAAAGGCTTTTCATTTTCACAGAGCACATAGCTCCAGCCCCATCTCTCTAACCAGCTCCACCCACACGGTGACAGCTTCTCTCCACCTTCTTCTTCATGACACTGCCTAGTTAAACGGCAAAAAACTAAGGCTCCCAAAGCATGGAAAGCCTTGCAACAGAAGCTCCCAGGAGATCAGAGCTGGCAGGTCAGTGCTGCCCCAGCAGGGACGGCTCCTTTGGTGAGTCACTGGGGTTTCTGGGTGGGACAGCTCACACACGTGACACACCTCTCCTACCTATGAAATCATTATCTCTTTATCTCCCCATCCATCTTATTTAAATTGGAATTGATGAGATTGGACACAAACAGACAAGTCAAGGATTGTCCCTGTGCAGCAGCCTGTGAGGACATGCCCATGGCAGTGATGTTGGGCACAGCTCAACTGCTGTGCTGGTGTGGCCCTGGCCATGCCCTACCTCTTGCCATCCCCACACCATCACTCAGCCTCATGTCACCTCCACTCTGCCATTCCCATGGCTTAGGACATCTCTCAGAGCTATTTTACAGCCAGCTCTGGTGCGAGGACAAGTCACAATCCACAGCACAACCCACCCTGCCATTAGAGCCACCTCCCAGCTGAGAAACACGCACAGGCGCTGGAGCATGCACAGCTTCTCCCTCCTTTCTGACATCTGGCCACATCTGGGCACATCCTCACTGCTGTCCTGGGGGAGAGGGCCAATGCTAGCAGGTGCTGGTAGTGTAACCCACAGACTGGGGAAACCTGGAGACCAATGTATGGATCTGAGTGGACATATACCATGCCTGGAGCTGTTTAAGAGGTATCTGGACCTGGTGCTGGAGGATATGGGTTAGGGTTTAAGGGTTACAGCAGTGACAGGTTAAGGGTTGGACGTGATGATCTCAGAGGTCTCCTCCAACCTTGATGGTTCTATGATTCTATGATCTGGGACAGATCCTCAGGATGCTGATTATAGCTCCCCATGGGACACTGTTCTGGAGCTTTCACTGTGGAAAGACAGGTCAGGGTGCCCTGAGGTTCAAGGAAGATATTCTCCTTTCTGATGGCTATAAAGTGAAGATGATCAATGACCTCAGAGGTCCTTTCCAACCTTACTGATTCTAACCCTATGAAAGTGCTGACACATTTGGCTGCACATGTGGAGGAGAGAGAGTTTCTTACCAGCCCTCGGCTCGCAGTGAGGTTCTGCAGAGCTCCAGCACAAGCTTCCAGGGTTGCATCCTTCTTGCTCTGATCCATGAGGGACAGGTAGGTGCGAATGGCATCCGAGTGGTAGAGCCAGCTGGGTCCTTTGGGCTTAAAATCCTCCTCAGGCAGGGGGACACCATACTCATCATTCTACAGAGAGATGAGAAACAAAGCTCAGTTCCTGCTCTTCAGCCCCTGGGGCTGAACATCTCACTCCCAATGGCACATCTTACCTCCATTTTCCCACTCCTGCTGTTGAAACAGCCTGTGAGGGTTTTGTCCATGTAAACACTGCGAGCCATGTGATTGAGCTGGGTGTATTTGTTGGGCACTTCAGCATCCAGGCGGTAGGAGAGGTTGTGCAGGATGCAGATGCAGTTCTCCACAGACTGAAGCACGCCCAGAATCAAAAAACAAGAACCACATTAGGCAGAAATACATGGAGCAGCACCTGCTGTAACTCCAGACAGGGCATGTCCCATGCCATCAGCAGCTTTTGTAGCAGTGGCATCACATATGCTCCTGATCATGCTTGAGGTGGTGATGGGTGGAAGGAAGAAGGATGTAGAATAGACATGAATGATCATGCTTGAGGTGGTGATGGGTGGGAAGGAAGAAGGAGGTAGAATAGATGTGAGAGAAGACCACATAGCCCAAATGCTGTAGTCTGGAGCTCAGTGAGTTGACTGACTCGGTGAACCTTGTTAGGTTCCCACAGGTAAGTTGACAGAAGAGAGTGTGAGGGTGGTTGGATCCAAGTGCCCACTATGAAATGCCACATCCTGAAAGTTCTTCTCTTGCCATAGTCAACTTTCACTGACTTATCCAAGTCACAGCTACAGATCAGGTGATACTTCTCACCCAGGACAGGCTTTTAAGCCTCCTTTCCCTAGATGTCAGTGCCCAATGGAAAGAGCAAGGGACAATTTTGATGGATACCTGCATCTAAAACATGTGATTTCACTTCCAAAGAGCTGTGTGTCCTGCTGGAAATGGTCTTCTGGCGAAAGCCAACCCCAGAAGACAATCGTATCAATCCTGAGATCATTTGAAATAATTTTGGCACTTTCCTGGGCATTGAGGACTCGAGGGTGTAGAACTCCTGAATATGTACCTCTAAACATGGTTTTGTCCAAGGCAAGAGCTGTTTGCACACAGCAATCAGGGTCCCAGTCAGTGCCTGGTGGAAAAGGCCAACCCCTGGCATCAGTAAGAAGCTGAACATGATGTCAGTCTGGGGATTGTATACTTGAGCCCTGCTGGATGAAGAGATGAGGTGGTGGCAAGAGCAAGCGATGGAGGTTAAGATGTTGGAAGGATCCCAAAGTGGGAAGGGAAGGGAAAGAAGCATATCAGGAGCTCAGGAGCCAAAGGGTTTTGCTGTGTCTCTGCGTTTGGGAAAGGACAATTGTCAAACCCAACTCTACCTCAGGCCCAGAGCACAGACTTGCAATCCTACAACAGATCCCACCAGGGCTGGGAGAGACAAGGGCAGTCACAGAGAGCCCAATCCCCTGGTTGAAAGGGATTTTGAGCTCTCCCCAAAGCTGCAGTAACTGACTGTAGGGCTGAACTCTGGCAAACAGGGGGAGAAGCTGGTACCTTATCATCAGGTCGGCTGGAGGCCACACAGTTCTGGGCATAAGTCATGACAGAATCAATCAGTCCAGGGTAATTCCTCATGGTCTGTCTGCCCATATCTGCAGAACTCAAGTTTCTGAAGGAACCATCCAGGATGGAGCATGTCAGGAGAGAAGGAGAAGAGAGGGATGGTTAGTTGGGCTGTTCGGGCTATGGCTGGCATGGAACTCAAGGATGTAGATTCAGCAGGGCTGTTGTCCTGTTCTCATTCTGGAGGCCTTGTGTGGGACTGCACTGGTGCACAGCTCTCTTGGTGCTCATAGGATTGATTTCACCTAGGAAAATGTCCTGTTAAGGAGCTCTGCATAGAAGACATTGTCCTAGTGAAAGCAACCAGCAGGATGAGGCCTTGGAGGCTCTGCATGTACCATGACACAGCCTCACTGCCTCCTGGGAGGTGTCTCCAGAGGGAAAGACTGCCTAAAGACCACCTGGAACTATTGTGATCACCAGGAAGGTGCAGATGGTTGTAAGCACAGAGCTACCCAGGGTCAACAGCAATGTCTGTGTGGGAAATGGGGAGGAGATGCTGGAGAGCAGCAATGGCTCTGAGCACAGGCACTGACCAGTTTGGGAGGTTGTAGTGGATTCCTGGGCACTGGTGGCTGCCAGGACTGGGGAGTTTTTCCAGTAACAGGAAGTGTTTTTTGTTGGTTTGTTGTGTTTTTTTCCCCTTCCCTGTTTCATTGCCTTGTAGGTTGCAAATGCAAACCAAGAAGAGGTTGGCAGTGGCTGTGAGAGATTCACTCCAGGCGTTCCAGAACTGGATCTGATGTTCACTGTGATTTGCAGCCTCCTCATTACCATGAGTTCATCTGCAATCCAGAAATGCTTGAGCAGCAATGGCTCGAGCCCAGGGCAAACCCAAGGCTGTTCTCATCTCTGCGTTAGGATGTGGCAGGACAGTGAGTCAGAGCAGTCCCTGGCAGCAGGAGCTCCAGACCCAACCACATAGCTCTCCTCACTCTCCTTTCTCCCCAGCCCTGCTCCCCACAGGCTTCTGAGCTCCCTCTCTGACCTGCATCTGGCAGCCTTCAGCAGGGGGTGGGCACTGCTGCCATAGGCTGTGATAAGTCTCAGGAGACAGAAC
>NW_008649911.1:31098-33735 GCF_000695815.1 Acanthisitta chloris | reverse complement strand
GCCAGGCTGGATGAGCCTTGAGCAACCTGATCTAGTGAGGTGTCCCTGCCCAGGGCAGGGAGTTGGCACTGAATGATCTCAAAGGTCCATTCCAACCACTAAAATTCTATGATTCTCTGCTTTTAATGAGTATTTTGTGGCTTGAGATGGCCTTCAAGTGGAGCACCTCAAGCACAACATCGACCACACATCCCACCACGTGACTGCAGAGGGAAGCTGCCTCCCAAGCCAGGGAAGGGAGCAGCACTCAGTATCTTTCAGACACAGTTCCAAGCCACAGAAGACGATGGTATCAGCCTCCAAAGGCCCCTAGTGCCTTCCCCCAGTTGGTTTCACAAGCAGCTCCAGCTCCTGCGAACTGCATGTCTGGGAAGGGTGCGGCCAGCCCTGAGCTCCCTCGGGGAGAGCTGCACTTGATGAAAGTACCTAATTATACAGGGGAGGGTTTTTTCCCTACTTGTTCCCATTGAGACAAGCAGCTCCATCCAAGTGGAGGAGGTGGTTAGGAGAAGCAGCAAGTCAGGGCGAAGATCCTCTACAAAAGGGCTTGGGCTTTGCCGTGACAAACATGAGCTACTCCAGGCTCAGGCTCTGCCTCCTGTTTGTAGCTCAGCCCTGAGGACATGAGCCAGGAAAAGGCCATGGAGATGGGACAGTTCTGTGCTAAAACAGGTATAAAATAAGCAGGGAAATGCTTGTTTGCCCCAGATTTTTGCCACTTAAAACCCAACCCCAAATTTTCTAGCAAGCAAAATTTTCTCTGGAAGCCTCAAAAAATCTAAAGGCAAAATGTGCTGAGTTTCCTGGGCTGAGCTGAACTCTGACAGGTTTCAGTATTGCACAAAGCAACTTGGATTTTATGAGGAAGAGACTTAGCAAGAACAAAACTATTAAAAAAACTACCAGCAAAAGTCTTTTCCATGTAACTCTTTCTGCACCTTCTCTTAGGAAAACTTTCTCAAGAATTTTTCACTAGCACAACTGCATTGAGCATGTTTCCAGCTCACTGTAAGAGGATTTACACAGCTCCAGCTTCTGCCAAGAGACACAAACTGCACTAAGTCCTGCCTGGTGACTCACCTCAAACACCCTGTGGCATTGAAGAATACTTCTGGGTCAATGATTTCTCGTGTCCTGTTGCAGCCACCATCAGACCAGCCAGAGAAAGGGATGATCACACAGTCTGTCAGGACGGGAAGAGCCTCCTGTATCAACTCTTCTTTCAATTCATCAGTGGAGGAGAGGTTCCAGAGCAGCCCTAGGGAGGAGGTGGGACACAATGGATTAGAATCCTTAGGTCAGAGTGAATTCCAGCACCAAAGACCTTCTTCTTTGAGCTAAGGGTGCAGAGGCTGCCCTAACCCCTAGCTGAGGGTCCAGGATGGGCCCCATGTACAGGTAGGCATTTAAGCATCCTCCCTCCTCCCAGAACTGGTGATTATTGCCATTAGGTTGCATCTCTCCAGGGATCTCTAGAAGTCCTGCACATAAGAGCTCTGACACCTTTGAGGGTCACCTGCACCAACAAACTCACATCAGCCCCTCAAGAAAAGGTGAGACACCAATGAGAGAACATGCCAACCATACTGGGGTTGCCAACTCCCTTGGCCTTCTCTGGAAGCAGCACAGGGGCCAGGGGTGCAGGAGGGCATGGGATGGTGAGGTGACCACAGCTGTGGGGTATACCTGGGGCAGGTCCTTCTCCAATGGGCACTTAGGAAGTGAGGAAGCCTGATGGGACATCAAAGGGGCAGGACTTCCTCTGCCTTATGATTTAGGTCACCATTTGGTGCCACAGGATAATAAAACATCCTCTTTGTGGTATGGCAGCACCATGGCTGCAGGGGCTTTGTGTGCTGGAGCAACACAGGCCACAGGCAGGAGGAGCACAGTGCAGGGAAGAAGCACAGTCTCAGGGAGAGCAGTCCCAGGAGGAGAACAGTCCCAGGGAGGAGCAAGGTCCCTGCTGAGGGCTCAGTTTGCAGTTACCTGTCAGTTGTTTCTGGATTTCAGTGTTCCCTGTCCTCCTGAGGAGGCTCACACACTCCCTGATCCCATTCTGCCGTCGGGTCTCTATCTTGTTGGTTGGATTCTTGAAGACCAGGTTCCTAAGGGCTCCAGCTGCTGCTCTCTGCACGTTCTGGTTTGTGCTGCGCAGCAGCTCCACCAGCTTGGCAATTCCTCCCAGCCGATACACCTGCACCAGGAGAGACACTGCCATCAGCACTGCTGGGACAGACACACTGCCACCAGCACTGCTGGGACAGGAAAAGCTACAACTGGCACAGGAGTGCCAGGAGTCACAAAATCATAGTGTGTTATAGGGTTGGAATGGATCTTAGAGATCATCCAGTACCAGCCCCCTGCCCTGGGCACGGACACCTCCCACCAGAGCAGGTTGCTCAAGGCTTTAGCCAACCTGGAATGAAACACTGCCAGGGTTGGGGCAGCCACAGCCTCCCGGGGCAACCTGTGCCAGTGTCTCACCACCCTCACAGCAAAAACTTTTACCTAATACCTAAATTTCGTCTTTCAATTTCTCCCCATTCCTCCTTGTCCTGTCCCTGCAGTTCCTAACCAAGAGTCCTCTGCAGCTTCCCTGGAGCCCCTTCAGCTCCTGGCAGGTTGCTCTGAGGT
>NW_008649911.1:14798-31033 GCF_000695815.1 Acanthisitta chloris | reverse complement strand
CTCTCATCTCATCAGCTCCATAGCCTCCTCTGCACTTGCTCCAACAGCTCCATGTCCTGTCAGGTGGCACATACTTAAGGAGCTGGACAAGCAGAGCTGGCAGCAAAGGAGCCCAGACATGGCATGGCTGGTTCAGGCCATAGGTCATGTCTGGCCTGGAGGCTGGAGCTTAAAGCTTCAGCTCTAGGAGTAATGTCTATGAGTAATGTCCATGGACTAAGAGCTTTGCTGATGTAAATGTGCTCCCACAAACTTTCACCTACCTCCACAGTTTGCATCAGGTGAAAATGCTGCTCTGTCTACCTGCAGAGGCCATTTCTAGCCATGTAATCACATGATTTATCTGCATTTATCTGCAGCCTGAAATCACAGGCTGAGCTTACAGGCATGGTCATGGTGGCAGCACCCTGCAGGTCAGCTGGGCTGCTCCAGCATTCCATAGGGGCAGCACTGGGCAGGGGGTGAGTCCACACCTGCAGGTCACCACACACATGCCACGGAGGTTTGAAGGAAAATTCCTCCAGCTGAGTTCTCTAAATTGCTGAGTATTCACAGAATCACAGGATGGGGCAGGTTGTAAGGAACCACAGTGGGTCATCTGGTCCCACCTCTCTGCTCCAGCAGGGCCAGCCCAGAGCACACGGCTCAGGGTTGTGTCCAGATGGATCTGGAATATCTCCAGTGAGGAGACTCCACACCTCTCTGGGCAATCTGTTCAGTGCTTGGTTACCTGCTGTAGGATGTCCTCTGTGCCAGGACATGATCCCACCAAGAGCCCCTCCTGGCACAGGCCAACCCAAGCCCTCAGCTGGAGGTTTGCTGACAACAGGGGGAATAAGAACCTTTCAGAAAGGAAAGGAGACAAGTGTGTGCCCAAGTGACTCATGTAGCTACTCTGACACATATTTCTAGGATGGGATGGGACAGGCTCAGAGGGTTTTCAACGGTAACACAGGGTGTGGCCACCCCACAATTAGCCACTTCAACGTGGCTTGGGGGATCTGCATTGATTCAGACACTGCTTGGCACAGGGGAACAGCCACACACCATGCCAAGACACCCAGCTCCAGTGCTGGGCCAGGAAATGGAATGACACCTCTGTAGCATTGGCATCTTGCTAAACCCACATGTGCATGGCTGCAGACACAGTAGACTGGGAAGGACTGCTGGGACAGCCTTGCTGCAGCAGATCCAGCCTTGAGGCTGCCTCCTTTGCTGCCAACTAGCAGAGTGGCTGAAGAGTAAGAGCATAAGGCAAATAATCTGTGCTCTGGGAAGGGTTTCTGCTGATCAAACAGCACAGAATCATAGGCTGGTTTGGGTTGGAAGGACCTTAAAGCTCATGTCATCCTACCCCCTACCATGGACAGGGACACCTCCCACCAGCCCAGGTTGCTCCAAGCCCTGTCCAACCAGGCCTGGAACACTCCCAGGGATTGAGCAGCCACAGCTGCTCTGGGCAACCTGTGCCAGTGACTCAGCACCCTCACAGGGAGGAATTCCTTTCCAATATTCCATCTGTCTCTGCCCTCTGGCAGTGGGAAGCCATTCCCTGTGTCCTGTCCCTCCAGGACCTTGTCCCAAGTCCCTCTGCAGCTCTCCTGGAGTCCCTTTAGGCACTGGAAGGGGCTCTGAGGTATTCCTGGAGCTTCTCTTCTCCAGGCTGGACACCCCCAGCTCTCCCAGCCTGGCTCCAGGACAGAGAAGCTCCAGAATCCTGGAATAGTTTGGGATGGAAGAGGCCTTCAAGCCCACCCAGTGCCACCCCCTGCCATGGGCAGGGACACCTCCTACTAGCCCAGGTTGCTCCAAACCCCATCCAACCTGACACTGGACACTTCCAGGGATGGGGCAGCACCACTATGGATGTGCAAAATATCTTTGCACATGATCACTAATCAATCCTTTGGCTGAGGAGGCTGCAGGAGGCACTGGCTATCACAGTGGGATTTGGGGCAGTTTTGTGTGGCTCTGACATTGCAGCTCTGAGACAGCAAACAATTTATGTGGAACTGGTGCAATTGCACCCAGAAGAGGACACTGCATGGCTCCTTCTGCATTGCCAGACCTCATCAACCTCTGCCACAGCAGTTTGTGATGGTAACGTGGACACAGTGTCCTCTGCTGCCTGCTGACTAATCCCTGGGATAAAATCCTAGCTAACTGCTTTTATGAAAAGGTGGCCACTAAGAGCTGAAAAATCTCCTTAATTAATTCCTGAGTGTGATGTTGGAATGAGGCACTGGAATAGCTTTGCCCAGGGTGGTGGTGGAGTCACCACCCCTGGAGGTGTTCAAGAGGTGTTTGGACCTGGCACTGGCTGATATGGTTTATTGGTTTAGGGGTTACAGTGGGGTGGACAGTTGGGCTGGATGATCTTGAAGAGTCTCTTCCAACCTTGATGATTCTAGGATTCTATGACTAATGAACACCAAGGGAACCTATGGATCCTTGTTTCTGAGGAGAAATGGTTCCATCCATCCCTTGTGCCATCACACCCAGCGTGACAGCAGAGCTCTGCAGGAGTTTGCTCACCTCTTGCTTGGCAGACTCATCCTGGAAGCAGGTGTGCTGGAGGAAGTAAGCCCCCATGGCCTGGTATTTGTCATCAGAGGAGCACAGCAGCTGTATGGCTTTCTGGATGGTCATTGTACCAGCATCTATCTCATCCCCACACATCCTGTGTCAAAGAGAAACACAGCATTGGTTGAAATTCAGCACTGGCTGAGTGCTCAGCCAACATCAGTACTGGGGATTATTAGGAAGTAATCAATGATTAAACACAAGATATTCTCACATTGCCACATAAAGCACATGGTGCACTCCTAGTGCATTTCTCTGGATCAAAAAAGAGGTGGGAAAAGATGGAAAACACACAGTGGAGGGCACTGAGACTAATAAATCACAGCTCCAGTCTGGCCAAAAGCAAAGGAACAGCAAATGAAAGCTTGGTTGAGGTGCTGGTTGTCTAATCATGTCCAAAGTGAATGGTTTAATGAACACAGAACCAGAATGTTCCTTAGCTAAAAGAATGAGTGGACAAGAGTGAAACCATCTCAGGTTATTAGGACACTATAAGGTAGGCAGATGATTTTCCCACAGTGTGTGAACCTTTGATGTGAGATGTGGTGAAAGCCAAAATGTGAGAGCAGTTGCTGGTGTGGGGAGGTAGAGCAGGTCCCTTGGGAGAAGGCAAGAAGCATGTCTGGAGTGATGGGCTGGACAAATACTGAGCTTGTGAAGTCCTAATAATAGCACTGAGCTCCTGCTCCCAGGCTATGTTCTTATTTGGACTCTCCAAGCCCTTCATAAAAGTTCACCACTGTCATCATGCCCTATTGGAGGTAAAGAATGTGCCTATAGATTCCAAAAGAAGGATATGGACACCTCTGGATTGTGGCAGGGCTGAAACCTTTGGAGAAATAGAAACACCTGGAGAATTGTCCCCTTGGTTAGAAATCTGAAGGTCCTGCTTGTTAGGAAATAGAAAGGTCTTTGGTTTGTTCTTATTTAACATCTTCTGAGATGTTTTAACCACATAAAAGTAGAAAGGGGTCCAAACTTTCAGCCTGCTGAAGGAGCTCTAAACTGCAAAGCTTCTCTGTATGTCCAGTGACATCAATGAATCCAAAGTTCTCTCCCTCCTCAGCAGCTGGTGCCTGCAGCTGCCTGCAGTGAGAGCTCTGCTCACAGCAGCAGTGTCTGAGCTCATTTGTATCAGAACAAATAGCCACACATAAGTTCAGGACTGAGAAATCAACCCCCAAACTCCTGTTTGGTTGCTCCTGTCAGCCCTGGTGGGATACGAATGGGAAATGCTTCATTACCAGTGGATGAAATCCTAAAGTGTGAGGGCTTGGCTAGGCCTGTGAGGTGGTGGTTGTGCCTGACATGTTATCCCCTGTGCAGGACCCAGCTGGGGAGTTAGTTTTACCTGGAGATTAGGAAATCCTGTTTGAATCACCTTTACTTCTCTACATTTGTGCTCCATATCACACCTGTGAGCGACTCCATAGAGGGGCTGAGCATCTCCAGACAGACCCACAGACTAACCAAACAGTGGTTTTAATGAGTTCTTTACATGAACCTGTTATATTTCAAGTACTAAATCTCACTGTGAGGGAGTAGCAATTCTAAGCATGGAATGTACAGAGTCATTTTGCCAAGGAACTGTTAGGAATAAAGGTCTAGAAAAGACACCCAAGTGTGTCACCACTGCCAGAAGCTTCCAATAAGATAAACTATTTATCCTTATGAGTCCAAAGGTTTCCCTTCAGACAGCACAGACCATAACATGCACAATTCCATAGAAAGTTTCATACAAAATATCAAAAGCCAATGACCCTGGAAGGCAGCATGAAGGACTCTCATCTCCTCCACCCTCACTGGTATAAGTTGCACTCACTTTACAACACTCATTTAAGCACCTGCAGAGCCAATGGAGGGAAACAGATGCTTCCAAAACCAACTTGCCTCTGTGTCTGAAACTTTGTGCCTAAGACAGGAAGATCTGCCCTCTGGAGATCATAGAATCATAGTGTGTTAAGAGGTTGGAATGGAGCTTAGAGATCATCCAGTGCCAACCCCCTGCCCTGGACAGGGACACCTCCCACCAGAGCAGGTTGCTCTAGGCTTTAGCCAACCTGGAATGAAACACTGCCAGGGTTGGGGCAACCACAGCCTCCCTGGGCAACTGTGCCAGTGTCTCACCACCCTCACAGGGAAAAACTTCTGCCTAAGATCTAATCTCAATTTTCTCTTCCAATTTCTTCCCATTTCTCCTTGTCCTGTCCCTGCAGTTCCTAACCAAGAGTCCTCTGCAGCTTCCCTGGAGCCCCTTCAGCTCCTGGCAGGTTGCTCTGAGGTCTCCACACAACCTTCTCTTCTCCAGGCTGAACAGCCCCAACTCTCTCAGCCTGTCCTCGTAGGGAAGGTGCTCCAGTGCTCTCATCAGCTCCGTGGCCTCCTCTGCACTTGCTCCAACAGTTCCATATCCTTCTTAGGTTAAGGGCATTGAGGGCTACCTCTGCCTCTCTTGGCATGATAGACAAAAGTCTTGGATTGGACCTTATGCATTCAATGTCTAAGGCCAGATGAACCTCATTCTGCTTCTCCACTGACAAGCAAACATCACCATATTTCTTTTTATAACTTTGAACCTCTATCAATACTTGACACAAGAAGCTTCCATTATACATGAAGGAGGAAGCACAAAACCAGAAATTGTGGAGCCACAGAAACCTTTGGATTGGCTTCAGAATGCTGTGATCTTCTCTTACTCTTTTTCATGCTCCTGAGACACAATAGAGCTGAAACACTGACAGATCCTGCACCAGAGGGACCTCTCCTTTGAGAACTCAGACCTGGGCTGGCAGTGTGGCTGGGGAGGGAGGCAGATCAGTGCAAATCCTACCCCCAGAGACCATGTCATAGTGGTGATTTCTTTCCTTTGCTGGAGAAGAAGGATGTCCACCTGGTGCAGCTCCTCAAGGAAGGCAATTTTCTTCACACCCACTCCATAAGAAGGCCAAAGTAACCTTCAGCAGGGCAAAACCAGGGATGCAGGATGCAGGTGCAGCTCTGTGTGGGAAAAGGTGGGGAAGGTTCTCTTTCCCCTGATAGCTCATCAGAAGTTCACAGTGGGTGAGCAGCCAGGTTTGGTCATGCTGCCCAAGAAGCAGCAGCAATTTCTCCTGGCTGGAAATATAACCAACCCTGGCAGAGCCCAGTTAGTGGGAGATTGTTCATCAGCCACTCAGGGATATTCCTGACCAGATCTACACTATGGGAACAACAGTCTGCTCCAAGATAAATCCTTGGGCTGTGGCCATCTCCAACCTGGGCCAATGTGCCTGGCAGGTAGAGCTCCAAAGGTTGTGCTTCTTCCACAAGAAAGGAGGAATCAGAACAAGGAGATACCTCAACTGGAAATGAGTCAACAGAGACAAAGCAGATGATCAGATTCCAAGTGGAAGGGAAACACACACTGAAGAGGATCAGCAGCACAGAAAGGCAAATTCCCACACTTTGTATATCAGATTGGTTTGTGTTAATCAAATCTAAGTCTCCATCCTGGCTGGTAGGTCATTTTCAGCCCAGAAACCAACCCAGATCTGGGCTGCAGCCACAGAAGTGTGGCAGCAGGGGAGGGAGGGGATTGTCCCCCTCTGCTCTGCTCGGCTGAGACCCACCTGGAATGCTGCACACAGCTCTGTGTCCCCAACAGCACAAGCACATGGAGCTGTTGGAGCAAGTGCAGAGGAGGCCACGGAGCTGATGAGAGACTGGAGCACCTTCCCTATGAGCACAGGCTGAGAGAGTTGGGGCAGTTCAGCCTGGAGAAGAGAAGGTTGTGTGGAGACCTCAGAGCAACCTGCCAGGAGCTGAAGGGGCTCCAGGGAAGCTGCAGAGGACTCTTGGTTAGGAACTGCAGGGACAGGACAAGGAGGAACAGGGAGAAATTGAAAGAGGAAATTTAGGTATTAGGTAAAAAGTTTCCCTGGCAGGGTGGTAAGACCCTGGCACAGGTTTCCCAGGGAGGCTGTGACTGCCCCAACCCTGGCAGTGTTCAAAGCCAGGTTGGCTAAAGCCTTGAGCAACCTCGTGTGGTGGGAGGTGTCCCTGCCTGAGGCAGGGGGTTGGCACTGGATGATCTCTAAGCTCCATTCCAACCCCTAAAATTCTATGATTCTCTGCTTTTAATGAGTATTTTGTGGCTTGAGATGGCCTTCAAGTGGAGCACCTCAAACACAGCATTTCCAACCCCTTAACATACTGTGATACCCTGATACTATTACATATTTCCCGGTGCCCTGAGAGACATTTGCTTTCTCATGATCTCTAATGAGGTGTTTAGGCTTTTCTCCCACATGCAGAGAACTCCAAAGGGAGATGCAGCCACGTCTTAAAATGAGGCCAAAGGTGCATGTGGGATTGGAGGTGTCCATTAAAGGCTCCTGATCTCTATCAGCAACCCTTAAGTCAGGGAATGTCTGCAACCACCCCAGCTCAGCTCTTCGTCTTCCCAAAGGAGAATACCCTGAATCCTTCACAGGGCTGAGACCAGTCTGGGCTCTCACCGGTGTCTCCAGCTCAGACTCTGGTTTCCCCTGAAGTCAGCAAGAGGCCCTGACTGTCAAGGGCTAAAGTCAGTGACTACCTCCGAGTTCAGCTCCATTGGCCACTGACTGCACCTCTGTAAGGGCACCAGGGGCACTCCCAGAACCCCAGAACCATAGAATTTTAGGGGTTTGGAATGGAGCTTAGAGGTCATTCAGTGCCAACCCCCTGCCCTGGGCAGGGACACCTCCCACCACAGCAGGTTGCTCGAGGCTTTAGCCAACCTAGCTCTGAACACTGCCAGGGCTGGGGCAGCCACAGCCTCCCTAAGCAACTGTGCCAGTGTCTCACCACTCTCACAGGGAAAACTTCTTCCTAATATCTAACCTCAATTTCCCCTTTCAGTTTCTCCCCATTCCTCCTTGTCCTGTCCCTGCAGTTCCTAACCAAGAGTCCTCTGCAGCTTCCCTGGAGTCCCTTCAGCTCCTGGCAGGTTGCTCTGAGGTCTCCATACAACCTTCTCTTCTCCAGGCTGAACAGCCCCAGCTCTCTCAGCCTGTCCTTGTAGGGAAGGTACTCCAGTCCTCTGACCAGTTTTGTGGCCTCCTCTGCACTTGCTCCAACAGTTCCATGTCCTTCTTATGTTGAGGGCACCACTCATTAGGGTTGGAAGAGACCTCTGGAGATCACCCAGACCTACCCCCTGTGGCACCTAGAGCAGGTGACAAAGGAACACATCCAGGTGGGTTTGAATGTCTCCAGAGAGGAGACTCCACACCCTTCCTGGGCACCTTGTCCCAGTGCTGGAACACCCTCAATGGAAATAAGTTTTCCCTCATGTTGAGGTGGAACTTCTTGTGCTTTAGTTTATGGCCACGGCATCTCCTAAAGAAGTGATGGAACCAGGTGGTTACCACACAGGTTATTGCAGGGCCACAACCTCCATGACCATGATCTAACCTGGCCCAGGGCTCTCAGTCCCATGGGGCACCACATGCAACACATCTATAAGCAGAACTAATCCAATGTCAGTCATGGGTAAACAGTTTTCTTGTCCCTCAAGTTGCAGCTGGACGAGGACAAAGCCTCAGAACTTTCTAGGAGGCTTTAACCACCATATCCTTTATTGCTGCTTCTCGTTACCACCACCTGATGACCAAGCAGGACGTAGAAACTTTCATCCTGACTGGGCATAAGTAATATAAATACCATTGCAATATGTTACATAGCTAGAAGCTGCCTAGGTCAGGGTGCCACCATGGCATCTGGAGCATCTTGCAGGTACCACCCACCAGAGGGGGTGGGGAGAAATGGGCAGATATGGGTAGTCTCCACCAGCTGCTGAAACCACAGTCGCTGAGAGGTTCCAGGATTAAACACTTTAGATCTGAAGACTTTAGGTCAGAAGAGCTCAAACAGGAGAAACGTTCTGGGGAGAAGAAGGAGTCCTGGACACCAAGAAGGCTTTATCACTCACTCCAGAGAGATCTACTGTGGCAAAGTCTGACTGCTGCTCGTTGAGGACTGTCTTTGGAGCCACCAGAATAAACCATGAGTGTCTGAGACTAGGGCAGACATACTGAGCTGGAAATGTTCATCCAGATAGACATTGTTAAGGGGCTGGAATGGACATTAGAGATCATCCAGTGCCACCCTGTGCCCTGGGCAGGGGCACCTCCCACCAGCTCAGGTTGCTCAAGGCTTTATCCATATGACATAATTGCTTACAGAGGTTCAAACCCCTGAATGGTTAGAGAGAAGTATGTCTGGAATCACGGAATTGTTTAGGTTGGAAAAGACCTCTAAGATCACCAAGTCCAACCTGTGACCCATCACCACCTTGTCAGCTAGACAACAACACTAAGTACCACATCCAGTGTTTCCTGAACACCTGCAGGGATGGTGACTCCACCACCTCCCTGGGCAGCACATTCCAATGCTTAACAACCCTTTTTTGAATAAATTCTTCATGGAAGAAATGGAATGGACATCAGAAGTTGGTCTCTGAGGTAGTGGTGGAAAAGAATATCATTCAGGAGGAGTTTTCTCAAAGAAGTCATAGAATCATACAATCATAGAATTTTAGGGGTTGGAATGGAGCTTAGAGATGATCTATTCCCAACCCCCTGCCCTGGGCAGAGACACCTCCCACCACAGCAGGTTGCTCAAGGCTTTAGCCAACCTGACTCTGAACACTACCAGAGTTGGGGCAGCCACAGCCTCCCTGGGCAACCTGTTCCAAGTCAATAGTGTTCAACCTCCTGATGTGGCAAACAGTGCAGGACTCAGATTTCATCAGCAGAACCAGCACTGTGGGTGAGCAAAACTCTCTGTCATGGTTTGCTTTATCAGAGAATCATGGAATGGGTTTTTCCTGAAAAACACTGATGTGTTGCAGTACTGATCAGCTGGAGGAAAGCTGCTTTCAACAGCTGCTGCTGGAAGAGGAAGGATCTCTGACAAATAGTTAGCGAAGAGTTCTGTCTCACACAGCCAGAGCTGGGCAATACATGCAGCAAACACACTGGTGGGAATAGCCCTAGAGATTCCAAGCTTTGAGTCCAAGAGGAGCTGCTTTGGACCAACGGTTGGACAGTTGTTGCACAAAGTACTGTGAGATCTCCACACCACTCTTACTGCCTGAGAACACCCAATGACCCATTTGCCATCTCACACCATCCAGGGAGATTAAATCCATAGCAGATACCACCTGAGAAGCAACACCCATGGCCACTGTCCACAGCCAAGAGAGCTGTGTGTCACAGACAGCCCCAGTGGCTCACAGGTCCCACTGCAATCCCTCTCACAGCCATGGAAATCACCCCATGGATCACCTTGGAAAGCATGGAAAGCACCTAGCCCTGCCCTGGCTCAGGCAGGTGCTCTGCTAAGCTGTAGACAAGACATCCACCCACACAGGAGATTTGCAGCATGAAAACTGAACACAACATTATCCTGTTCCAAAGGCACAAACTATACCTGGAGAACAACTTGACAAGAAGAACAGAGCCCAAAACAGGGAACTATCAGGAGAGTTCCAACCAGGGAACGGCCCTGAGAGCTCCATCCAGGGAACTGTCAGCACAGCCCTAACCAGGGAACTGCCAGGAGAATTCCAACCAGGGAACTGTCAGCACAGTTCTGATCGGGGAACTGCCAGGAGAGCTCCAACCAGGGAACTGTCAGCACAGCCCCAACTCAGGAACAGCCAGGAGAACCCTAACCAGGGAACTGCCAGGAGAGTTCCAACCAGGGAACTGTCAGCACAGTCCAACCAGGCGACTGCCAGGAGAGTTCCAAACAGGGAACTGCCAGGAGAGCTCCAATCAGGGAGCTGCCAGGAGAGTTCCAACCCTGGGAACTTCCAGGAGAGCTCTAACCAGGGAACTGCCAGCACAGCCCCAACCAGGGAACTGCCAGTAGAGCTCAAACCAGGGAACTGCCAGGAGAGACCCAACCAGGGAACTGCCAGTAGAGCTCCAACCAGGGAACTGCCAGGAGAGACCCAACCAGGGAACTGCCAGTAGAGCTCCAACCAGGGAACTGCCAGGAGAGACCCAACCCAGGAACTGCCAGTAGAGTTCCATCCAGGGACCTGCCAGCTCAGCCCTAACCAGGGAGCTGCCAGCAGCTCTGCCCCAGCTGAGCCCTCTCCCTGCATGCACAGGTTAATAATGGGTTACCTACAAGCAAACCTCTTCCTACTCAACGATCAGACGACCTAAATGAAGATTGAGATCTCCAGGTGGAGAATCCTCCAAACACAACAGTCCTACAGATTACAGAGAGCCCAGACATGTTCCTAACCCACGTCTGAAGAACCTTTCCCAACCAAAGCACAATGCAGAGCAAGGCTAAGAGTGATCAGATACTTTCCAAGGGCTTCCAAAGGAGGAATTCTTTCCAAGAGGACAACTCCTTTGTGTGTTACAGTAGAGTGACAGGTTCATGGCTGGACTTGATCTTAGAGGTCTCCTCCAACCTTGATGACTCTATGATTCTGTTTCCAAAGCTCTAAAGACAACTGCTGCTAACCTCATCTCCTCTGAGCTTCTGCTTCTGCCACCAGCCCTCCACACTGGTGCAGCTCTGCAGGGAGCTTCAGGAGGAGCAGGGGGTGTGCCCCAGCCAGAGCAGATTTACTCAGGGGACACAGCCCCAGCTGAAGCTCCAGGTTTCCACTCCAGAACCAGTTCTGCCAGATGAGCCATGCCCCAAGCCAGGAGAAGTGCCTAAATGGAGCCACTCCCTAACCAAGGGGCACCCAGCACTAGAGAGGTTTCCTCTCACAGCAGCAGTTCTCTTGAGCAAAGGCCAGCATTCCAGTGACCTTTCCAAAGCAATGCCCAAGCCTACAGCCATGAGACCTTGATTTGGACATTGCCTGCCTGAGACTGACCTCTCAGAGCAGCATTCTCCCCAGGAGAAGACAACTTCAGGCTGTGTTTACTCATTCTGCCATTCCTCCCACTGCACTTTTCTGCTCTTTAGTCAGAAATTCCCTAGAACAAGTTCCTTCCAGTTTATGTAACATCTCTGTTTCCTGTTGCAGAGGGTTTTCCAAAGCTGCTGACAGCACCAAGCCAAAGCCACCAGTGCTCTGGGCTGGCCAGGGCTCGTCTTGCTTGGGTTAAACATGAAGTAACTGGGCCCAGGGGAAGCCAAGGGCTGGTGAGAACATGCTAATGGGTGGGTGACTCCTTGGCATCTACACTCTGGGCCACACTCCTGCTCTGTAAAACCAGGGACGCTCAGCCAGGGAAATCTGGAACATTCAGATGTGGAAAAGGAGATGATTTGGCTCACACTGCTGACTCTGAGGAGGATTTCCTCAATATCTACATCTTGGGTCAACAACTCAACACTTTCAGGCCTTTGGTGGGAGCTAGGACAAAGGCTGTGAGCTCTGTTAGATAGTCTCACACTGCAGGGTGCAAATTCTCTTCTGCACCACCAGGAATGAGCTCAGGATCTTCTCAGGTTTGTGTGCCGAGTTGCCACATCTGCCTGGGAGCTGTGCAGAGTTGGTGGTTGGTGCTGAGCAAGCCCTGCATGATGGGGATGCAGCAAGGGCAGTGCAGCAGCCCCTGGGAATGCTTGTGGCAGCTGCAGACCTTCCTTCTCCAGCCTGATGGAACAGTGCCACCTTGCACTGCAGTGTTTGGCAGTTCAAAACATGCAAACCATAGTCTTCCAAGACTTCCAAGTCTTCCAAGACTTTCAGTCTTCCAAGACTATGGTTAGTGCAGACCAAGTGTCTTCTGAGACTGCAGCAGAACATGGTTGGTGCTCCAGAGGTGGAGGCAGCACAGCCATTGGTATTGGGGCAGCTTCAATCCACATCCCTGTCACACCATCCAAAAATGGCTGAATTTTAGTAGGAGCTCTGCTCCAGGTACATCACCCTGGCAGTGTCTGAGCTCACTGCTGAGCTGGACAGGCTGCTGTTTTAGGCAACATATACAGGAAAGGATCTGATGCTGAGACATGATGGACCATTCTCCACCCTTGCACAGTTCCTAGCCCAAATGGGACTAGATGCTCTAGACAGGAATAATTGAAGAGCTTCCACTGGCTCCTCTTCTCTGGGTAGAAAAATTATCCCAATTAGAATATTTATTTCAATTTCTGACTTGTTTTGCTCTGGAACCCAAATTAGTCCTTTTGGGTGGAGAGAAGAGAGGTAACACCACCACTCAGCAGGTTCTCAGCTCTAATCTGAGTCAGACCCTCAGGATCCAACTCCTCCAAAGCCAGCTGACTGTTTTAGGTATGATTTCTACCAGATGGGAGCAGCCTGACAGCCAGGAGAGACCACCAAACTGCACACCAGGCTCTCTGCTCCACCTCCCCACCTTCCCATTGCAAAGGAGCTGGCAGCTAATGCCACCACAGACACTGAGGGATCATCTTGCCCAGCACTAGACATCTCCAGCAGAGATATCCACATCAAGCCACACATTGGTTACCCTCCACAGCCCAGGGAAAGAAAGAAACCCCTTCAGTGTGACTCATCTGACCCACTTGGCTGAAGGGTGAGATGAAGCATGGGGTGCACTGGGGAGAGATCCTCAGTGCCCTAAAGCAGCTCAGGGGTGCACTGGGGAGAGATGCCCAGTGCTCTAAAGCAGCTCAGGGGTGCACTGGGGAGAGATGCCCAGTGCTCTAAAGCAGCTCATGGGTGCACTGGGGAGACATCTCCAGTGCTCTAAAGCAGCTAAGGTAAGCAACTTGATGGACAGACCTTCACAACACATCTCCATGTCTCCACAACACTCATATTGAACCCACTGCAGCAAACTTACTTGGAGCTGGACTGAGTCTGGCCATAAACCACATCCTGTTTGCAGCTCATCACAGGTTGGGCATAGACCACATCAGGCTTGTTGCTTGAGGGACAGGAGAGAGCTCGTGCTGGCATCTTTTTACTTGTCCTGGTGGTTCCTTGCTGGGTGCTGCAGCTGCTGTAGATGCTCTGGCGGTTCAGGGTTGTCTTATGCTCTGCTCGACCTCCGACCTGACTCTTCCTCAGCGTCCCCCGGGGTGGGTCGCAGTACAGGTCAGGCTCACTCCTGCTGCTCTTGATGTTCTGCACGAAGCAGTAGTCACTGCCAGCCCTGGCAGGGCTGCAGACAGCCTTGCCATAGTGCTTGCTGCCCCAGCCCTCCATCTGGCTGTAGGAGCTGTAGCGCCTGTTCTCCACGTCCCTCTTCAGGGTGCCATTGTACAGCTGGGGAGCACAACAGGACACAGAGTGAGTAGGACAAGGGTGAGATGCATATTGGCATGGCCAAGATCACCCCTGTGTGTCTCATGGCCATCAAATTCCTCTATCTCTTAGATATTTTTGTGGCACAAAATCTATGGGGATTATCCCACCTGCAGCCCAAAGGTGCCAAACCCAACTGTAATATCTGGGGACACTTAGTGATCAGGATCTGGCATCCAAAGCAGGACTGAAAGCTCCAACATGACTCAAGGTAATAGAGAAAATGCCTTGATCCCAGCACACAGGGATGTGTTGGAACACTGCTGTACATTGACATGGCCAGGCCCACTCTTGTGTGTGTTCCATGGCCGTCAAATTCCTGTGACTAATAGGCATTTTTGTGGCCTAAAATTTATGGAGATTATCCCACCTGTAACCCTTACAAAGGTGCCAAACCCTGCCTTGATATCTGAGAACACTTAGTGATCAGGATGTGGCATCCAGGAGCTTTAAAGCAGGACTGAAAGCTCCAACACAGAGAAAATGCCTTGATCCCAACACAGAGGGATGTGTTGGGAGACTGAGCTGCACATTGACACTGCCAAGATCACTCCTGTATGTCTCATGGCTACTAAATTCCTGTGCTTCCTAGCTATTTTTGTGGTCCATAATTTACGGGAGAGTATTCAACCTGCAGCCCTTAGAAAGATGACAAACTCCGCCTTGATATCTTAGTAATATCTTAAGGACACTCAGTGATCAGGCTTTGGCATCAAAAGCAGAACTGAAAGCTCCAACATGACTCAAGGCAATGGAGGAAATGCCCAACATACACAAGGATGTGTTGGGAGACTGAGCTGCACATTGGCACTGCCAAGATCACTCCTGTGTGTCTCATGGCTACCAAATTCTTATGTCTCTTAGGTATTTTTGTGGCACAAAATCTATGGGGATTATTCCACTTGCAGCACTTACAAAGGTACCAAACCCCACCTCAATATCTTTGTGATATCTTAGGGACACTCAGTGATCAGGATGTGGCATCAAAAGCAGAACTGAAAGCTCCAGCATGACCCTGGGAATAGAGGAGATCCCAGCACAGAGGGGATCACAGAGGGATGTTTTGGGAGACTGAGCTGCACATTGACATTGCCTCCATCACTCCTGTGTGTGTGTCATGGCTGCCAAACTCCTATCCCTCTTAGGCATTTTTGTGGCCCAAAATTTATGGGAGACCAACCCACCTGCAGCCTTAAAAAGGTACCAAACCCCACGTGATATCTGGGGACACTTGGTGATCAGGACGTGACACTGAGGAGCTCTAAAGAAGAGCTGAAAGCTCCAACATGACCCTGGCAATAGAGGAAATGTCTTGATCCCAACACAGAGGGATGTGTTAGGAGACTGAGCTGCAGATGGACATTGCCAGGATGACTTCTGTGTATGTCTCATAGCCACCAAATTCCTATGCCTCTAAGGTATTTTTGTGGCCCAAAATCTATGGCCCAAAAGATTATCCCACCTGCAGCCAAAGGTGCCAAACCCTGCCTTGATGTTTAGGGACATTCAGTGGTCAGGATGTGGCATTGAGGAGCTTTAAAGCAGAACTGAAAGCTCCAACATGTCTCAAGGCAAAGGAGGAAATGCCTTGATCCTGACACAGAGGGATGTGTTGGGACACTGAGCTGCACATTGACACTACTAAGATCACTCCTGTGTGTCTCATGGCTACCAAGTTTCTATCCATCTTAGGCATTTTTGTGGCCCATAATTTATGGGAGATGATCCCACCTGCAGCCCTGACAAAGGTGCCAAACCTGCCTTGATATCTTAGTGATATCTCAGGGAAACTTAGTGATCAGGATGTGGCATCAAAAGCAGGACTGAAAGCTCCAACCTGACCCTGGCAATAGAGAAAATGCCCAACACACAGAGGGATGTGTTGGGAGACAGAGCTGCACATTGGCACTGCCAAGATCACTCCTGTGTGTCTCATGGCCACCAAATTCCTATGTCTCTTAGGTATTTTTGTGGCTCAAAATCTATGGCCCAAAAGATTATCCCACCTGCAGCCCAAAGATGCCAAACCTCACCTTGATATTTAGGGACACCCAATGATCAGGATGTGGCATTGAAGAGCTTTAGAGCAGAACTGAAAGCTACAACATGACCCTGGCAATAGAGAAGATGCCTTGATCTCACACACGGCTCTAATACAACCTGTAGCAAGAGGAGCTCACAGCACATCTCTTGCCATCACACAATCACAGAATGTGGCAGGTTGCAAAGATGACCAGTGGGTCACCTGGTTTAATCAGCCCAGAGCATGTGGCTCAGGATGCCACCATAGAGCGTGATGCCCATCCTGACCTTCCAGCACTGCCTGCATTTATTTGTCATTTCATAGTGTCATACTCTGTTAAGGGGCTGGAATGGAGCTTAGAGACCAACCAGCCCCAACCACCCT
>NW_008649911.1:9021-14419 GCF_000695815.1 Acanthisitta chloris | reverse complement strand
ACTCTCTCAGCCTGTCCTCATAGGGCAGGAGCTCCAGTCCTCTCACCAGCTCCATGACCTCCTTGGCACTTGCTCCAACAGCTCCATGTGCTTGTGCTGTTGGGGACACCAGAGCTGTGTGCAGCACTCCAAGCGGGAGCTCAGCAGAGCAGAGAGGGAGAATCCCCTCCCTCCCCTGCTGCCACACTCCTGTGGCTGCAGCCCAGGATTCAATTTCCTTACGCTATTTTCTTCCCCTCCCATCTCTTAGTTCCTTAGAAAGGGAGTAAAGGCAGTGAAAAATGAGTAAGAAAGGATTCCTAATCTCCCTGTGCCAAGAAGCAAGCGGAGACAATGACCATCTGCCTATGAGTTCCAAGGTGTGTAGTGTCAGCTACACAATGGGATGCTCTGGGAACAATAGGGATGTGCAATAAGGACTGAGATGACTAAGCCAGGAAGCCAAAAAGAAAAGAGAAAAGATGGTAAAATAAACTGCAATTAACTGAACAACAAAACAGCTCAAGCTCTCCTGCTGTCAGTACAGAATGTCTCCACAAGTCCTCCAGGTTTGCATCATTTGCCACACCAGGATGGAATTCAATACTCTTTTGCAATATTAAACTCTCTGGATGTCAGTGGTGACACTTGAAGCCTGCAGGGTTGGAGCCAAATGAGAGCCAAGTCACTAAGGTGTGGACTCTGCATGCAGTTCTTGTATCCCCAACATAAGAAGGACATGGAACTGTTGGAGCGAGTGCAGAGGAGGCCTCAAAGTTGCAAAAGGCCTAGAGCACCTCCCCAATGGAGACAGGTTGAGGCAGTTGAGGTTGTTCAGCCTGGAGAAGAGAAGGTTGTGTGGAGACCTCAGAGCAACCCGGCAAGAGCTGAAGGGGCTCCAGGGAAGCTGCAGAGGACTCTTGGTTAGGAACTGCAGGGACAGGACAAGGAGGAATGGGGAGAAATTGAAAGGGGAAAGTGAGGTATTAGGCAGATGTTTTCCCTGTGAGGGTGGTGAGACACTGGCACAGGTTGCTCAGGGAGGCTGTGGCTGCCCCAACCCTGGCAGTGTTCATTCCAGGTTGGCTAAAGCCTAGAGCAAGCTGCTCTGGTGGGAGGTGTCCCTGCCCAGGGCAGGGGGTTGGGGCTGGATGCTCTCTAAGCTCCATTCCAACCCCTAAAATTCTATCATTCTGTGATTCTATGATGACTCCAAAGAAATAAAGCTATTTCAGGGCTGTTTGCCCCATGAAGCTGAGCCTGTGCCTCCACTGAGCTCTCTGGCAAGCAGATCTCCAAGGCATCCAGCAGACAGGGATGAAAGGAACCAAAGAATAGATGTGCCTGCTTCATCCTCCTTTGGTTTATCATGGGAAAGCCTTGGGAAAGGTTTATCTTGGTCTCTTGTTGGGCCAAGGTGGTTTGTTCTCATCTAACTCTGAGGAGTGATACTTTGGATGTCTCTTTCTGTAAAGGCCACTCAAGGTCCCTTGGGCTGGGAGAGAAAACTCGACACAGGCACCTTATTATTTCCATGGAAGAGTGGAAAGCCTCAGCCTGGTGCCATAGTTCATGTCACCGACAACAACTCCAACCTGGAAACACCACACACCAGGGAAATGAGAATTTCCTTATGCTATTTTCTTCCCCTCCCATCTCTTAGTTCCTTAGGACTAGGTTCCTGCTGGATTTGCATCCTCTGCCAAGTCCCACTGCTCTGCCCCAACTCCATCCCAGCCCTGAGCACATCACTCAGCACCATTCCTGCCTCCACCACTCTGCACAATTGTCATTATGTTAATGAATGAAGCCAAATATTTCCATTTACAAACTGATCTCCAGGAATGCAGGAAAACCTCTCAGCTGTGTCCCAGAGCTGCACAGCTAACGGCTGAGAACCTTCCAGGGGCTTCCCTTGCAGGCACAGCACCTGGGTGAGAAGAAACCCTTCAGCCCAGCTATGCTGCTCCCACATCACTCTGTCATTTGCAGTAGTTCTCAGCCTTTCGGGTTTGCATCTAAACAGGTGAATTGCTAGAAGGGGAGAAAAGAGGAGCAAATTCTCTTTGTATCCACTCCAGGGGACACAGAAACAAAGCTGCTGGTGCTGCAGCACAGCATCTAACAGCTTTGGTGCTGCTGCAGAGCTCCCAGGGGCTTGGAAGAACAACTGCCACGTGATAAGAGCAAGGATAAGAGCAAGGATAAGAGCAAAGTGAGTAGGATGAGTCTTAGGGGCTCCCCTGGCCATGGGAAGAGCACTGAAATGTCCAGGATGGCCATGCACAGAGGTTGTCTCCAGCCTGGTTTTGCTTGGGAAGCAGCAAACACAGCAACAGCCAAGTGACCTTCCATGAAGTCATGATCTACCATGTAAGTCCTTCCAAAGTGAGATCATCCTCATTTTTCCTTACTTTTTCTGGATTCAAACCCCCTCAGGACAGAGAGGGATGGGCAAAGGACTGCAGCAGGACTTTGCTGCTTGGGGGAGTCCTTCCTAAGGTGAGATCATGCTCATTTTTCCCTACTTCTCCTGGCTTCAAAAAGTTTGCTTACTTTTCCTGGGTTCAAAAACCCCTCAGGAGAGTGAGGGATGGGCCAAGGCTGCAGCAGGGAGGTGCAGGGTGGACTTTGCTGCTCAGTTGAGTCATTCTAAGGGGAAATCATAATTTTTGCTTACTTTTCCTAGGTTCAGATCCCCTTAGGACAGTGAGGAATGGGCCACGGCTGTGGCAGGGAGGTGCAGGGTGGACTTTGCTGCTCAGTAGAGCAGAGAACCCACTTCCAGGGCTCAGTGGAGTGTGGGACCCACTGGCAGGGCTGGTTGCTGGCAGTGCCTGGAAGACAGACAGCAGCTTGTTAGCTGTAAGCCCTGTCGAGTTTTATGAGTCACTTGGAGCTGGGATCATTTTGTAGGGCTGGCAGAAGCTTGGCACAGCTCTGGAGCCCCTGGGCATGTGCTGAAATCGATTCAGCTAACCCTGGAAGAGTACCTTGGCATTTACCTAAGCCCTTCTTGTCTCTGCAGTTCCCTGCCAGGGGCTCTTGGGGCAGGGGAAGGTGTGAGTGTCTCCAGTGACGAAGAATCATCAGCTCCAGATTTCCTGCATTGGCCTCTTTCTTGCCAGCCCTGAGATGGGTGAAGCAAAGCAAGTGCCTGTTTGGAAAGAGACCTTTCTGCAAGACAGGGAGCCCTGGGAGACAAGTCAGTGCAGGTCCTGCAGGGTGGGGAAGCCTTTTGCAAACTCATGGGAAAATCGTTGCCGTGTGATGTGAAGCTCATTACCAAAGTCAGTGCAGGACTTTTATTGCTGATTCTACCAGATGCTTGGCTGAGCCCATTTTAATCTCTTTCAAGTGGCATGGACCTAATTGGTATCTGAGAATTCCTCTTTGCTGCAGGAGCTTTATCCCAAGCCTCCAAATCGATGAGGAGTGTCCTGCAAGCTCCAGGGATTCCAGACCTGCTGCCAAATAGACTCTGGATCCTTGCACAGACTGACCTGATCCCTTCTTGATCCAGGCAAAGTGCTGTCTGGGCCTTCAAAGCAGCTTTCCCAGCCTAACCTATATCTCCACTTGGCTGTTGACCCAGAGACCTTCACTTCTAGCACTGGAGCAAATGTGGCCAAGGGAATGGAGTTCCCTGTGCTCTTATCTCCTCCCTGGCTGCAGTGATCAGTGAGATGAGATGCACAACAAGGCAGAAGTGAGGCACTCTGTGTCTGGGGAGGAGGTGACATCTCTGAAGGTGAAGGTGATGCTATTACACAGTCTGTGGTTTGAAGAGCCTCCTGACAAGAATCTCGCAGCTTTTGCTGATGCCACTCTGAGTGCAGAGGGAGCATCAGTGAAAGGAAATAATCAATCTCTTGCCTTCAAACCTCCTAAGCTACCCAGATTTCCTAACACCCTGAAATGCAGCTGCCCACTGCCCGTGGGTGTTTGCATGGGGAAGGTGTGCCAGATCCACACCTCCACCCTGCAGGAGTGAGGAGAACTGCTGGAAAAGACAGGGAAGTCCCTCCAAGTGGGGTGGAGACACCGAGCAGTGATTCCACTGCACTGCCGCAGCTGGGAACCATTTTGAAGAGCACAGGCTGCCATCAAGGCTTGTCCCCATGGGCACTGAGAGGTTGGGGCAGCTTGGTAGGTCTTTCTTTGCAGCAGTGTGCGCTCACAGCCCAGAGACCAACCCAGGCCTGGGCTGCAGCCACAGGAGTGTGGCAGCAGGGGAAGGAGGGAATTCTCCTCCTCTTCTCTGCTCCCCTGAGACCCACCTGGAATAATGTGTACAGTTCTTGTATCCCCAACATAAGAAGGACACGGAATTGTTGGAGCAAGTGCAGAGGAGGCCATGAAGTTGCTAAAAGGACTAGAGCACCTCCCCAATGGAGACAGTTGAGGTTGTTCAGCCTGGAGAAGAGAAGGTTGTATGGAGACCTCAGAGCAACCTGCCAAGAGCTGAAGGGACTCCAGGGAAGCTGCAGAGGACTCTTGGTTAGGAACTGCAAAGGCAAGGCAAGGGGCAATGGGTTCAAGCTGACAGAGAGGAGGTTTAGATTAGATATTAGGAAGAAGGTTTTCCTGTGAGATGCTGAGGCACTGGCACAGGTTGCCCAGAGCAGCTGTGGCTGCTCCATCCCTGCGAGTGTTCCAGGCCAGGTTGGACAGGGCTAGGAGAAACCTGGGCTGGTGAGAAGTGGCCCAGCCCATGGCAGAGGGTGGCACTGGATGAGCTTTAAGGTCCTTCCAACCCAAAACATTCCATGAGTCTGTGACTCCAGTCAGACACCATCAAACACTGACCATCCCCTGTGCCTTGCAGGTTACAGGAGGATGCTCATGTGCAGCCAGGCAACCTGACATCCTCAATTTTAGCCTGAACTTCTCTTCCCTGCAGTGAAATGAGTCTCTATGTGTGTGTCCAGGCCTTGGGAGCTGTTTATTCATATTAAACAAGGAGGGGAGGGGAGAAAAGGCAGTGGAGATGAGCACTGGGAGCTCCTGTCAGGCTCAGGAGTAAGTTCTTCCCTGCACTGGCAGAAGAACAGACCTGCCTTTAATTTAATAAGCATTTATGGATCAGCAGCTCTCAGCCTGCAGAATGTTTTAGGAACAACAACTGGAACACCCAACAGTAGCACAAGGCAGGGAAATAAACATCTTTAACCTCATTTTGGCTGGAAGAAAACTGGGCAGCAGGTCAAAGGAGGTGATTTCCCCCCTCTTCTCTGCTCTGCTGAGAACCACCTGAAGTGCTGCACACAGCTCTGTGTCCCCAACAGCACAAGCACATGGAGCTGTTGGAGCAAGTGCAGAGGAGGCCACGGAGCTGGTGAGAGCACTGGAGCACCTTCCCTATGAGGACAGGCTGAGAGAGTTGGGGCTGTTCAGGCCGGAGAAGACAAGGGTGTGG
>NW_008649911.1:2182-8923 GCF_000695815.1 Acanthisitta chloris | reverse complement strand
ACAGGACAAGGAGGAATGGGGAGAAATTGAAAGAGGAAGCTGATTAGATAATTAGGTAGAGGTTTTTGCTGTGAGCGTGGTGAGACACTGGCCCAGGTTGCCCAGGGAGGCTGTGGCTGCCCCAACCCTGGCAGTGTTTCATTCCAGGTTGGCTAAAGCCTTGAGCAACCTGCTCTGGTGGGAGGTGTCCCTGCCCAGGGCAGGGGGTTGGGGCTGGATGATCTCTAAACTCCATTCCAACCCCTTAAAAAATCTCTGAATACTCCAAATCTCTGGTCCTATAGAGAGAATGCCACAATGGAACCATCCTAGGTCATGAGTGCTTTTGAGTCTTTTCTTGGATAAGCCCTTTTGCTCTACAGGAAAAGTCCTTTCCTTCTCCCACTTTCCAGAGGAGTAAAAGCACAGAGGAAGGAGCAGAAACACAGAGGAAGGTGGAGAAGCTCAGAGGAAGGAGCAGAGGCTCAGAGGAAGGAGCAGAGGCTCAGAGGAAGATGCAGCAGCACAGGGAATGGTGCTGTGGTCCCAGCTGTGCCCTCCCAGCTCTGGGTGTCTGTGCCTCGTGCATCAGAGGACGCCATCAGTTCATTACCTGCCTCTCAGTCCTGCCCTGGCAATTTGTTTGTTTCTAGAGCAGCAGACAGAGAGGAGCAAAGGACTCGGTATAAACACGTCAGGAGCAGGTTTCTCCCAGGCTGGAGGGCAAAGCACAGGCGATGCAACCTGCCACAGTCCCACCCTGAGCCATGGGTGGGGAAAGCTCTTGCTGCTGCTTGCGAAATGCCCAGCTGTGCCTGCTGCTTTCTTTACAGCAGGAGAAAAGTTGCAAAACCAGCAAATATATTGTTTATCTCTTTCTAAAAGGCTCTTTCCCACCTCTCCTGGCTGCTCCTTTCCCTAGGATTTTCTAGCTGAGATTTAGATTCAGTTGGTTCTGGCCAGGGAAGGTAATATCCAACCTGCTACACCAAAACCTCTCAGGGAGGCCAAGGTCTGACCCAGCAATTATGTGCAATGACTCTAAAGCTTTGTTTTCTTTGACAAGATTGCCCAAACCTCTCTGTTTTGTGCTTCTTTTCAAGTTGAATGTGGCATCACAGCAAATGGCACATTCTCACCTGAAATCTTTATGGAATGAAGCTCCCACTGACAATGAGAAAGGCAAAGATTGTTAACGGGTTGAAATGGACCTTAGAGATGACCCAGCCCCAGCCCCCTGCCCTGGGCAGGGACACCTCCCACCAGAGCAGGTTGCTCAAGGCTTTAGCCAACCTGGAATGAAACACTGCCAGGGTTGGGGCAGCCACAGCCTCCCTGGGCAACCTGTGCCAGTGTCTCACCACCCTCACAGGGAAAACTTCCTAAGATCTAACTTTCCTCTTTCAATTTCTCCCCATTCCTCCTTGTCCTGTTACTGCAGCTCCTAACCAAGAGTCCTCTGCAGCCCCTTCAAATCCTGGCTGCAACTTCAAATCAAGTCCACAGAGGCAAAGCCAGGCAGGGATGGTAGGAGCATTCCCATCCCATGGTGACACCTCTTACTTGTGAGAGAAAGCTCTGCAACCTTCTCCCACAGAGGACATGTGATTAGGAGTTTTTATACTGTCTCCAGTGCAGAGATGCACAGCAGAATATGGTTTTGATTCATGCCATAAGGGATGGAATTGCTATGGAAACCCAACTGGGTGGCCAGAGCAGGGTGCAGCCCAAGATTGAGCAGTGCTGAGCACTGGTGCACCAGTAGCCACTAGGCTCCAACTGTTATGTGCCAAGATCCAGCTCAGTTAACTGCTCAAATTGGAGCACCATCAGGCAGGCCAAATGCTCCTTGGGCTGTGAGCAGGGATGCTCTCAGAGGTGGAACTCACTAAAGGAACCTCTGGACCCCTCATGGCAAGAAAGACATTGAGCATGTCCAGGGAAGGGAACAGAACTGGGGAAGGGGCTGGAGCACAAGGAGTGGCTGAGGGAGCTGTGGGGGCTCAGCCTGCAGAAAAGGAGGCTCAGGGAGACCTTCTGCTCTCTATAACTCCCTGCCAGGAGGTGCAGCCAGGTGGGGTTTGGGCTCTGCTCCCAGGGAACAAGTGACAAGGGGAAAGAGCCTCAAGCTGTGCCAGGGTGGGTTCAGGTTGGATATTAGGAGGAATTTCTTCATGGAAAGGGTTGTTAAACATTGGAAGGGTCTGCCCAGGGAGATGATAGAATCACCACCCCTGAAGGTGTTCAAGAAATAACTGGACATGGCACTTAGTGGTGATCAGCCAAAGTTTGGACTTGGTTATGCTAGAAGTCTCCAACAAAATGATCCTGTGATTCTGTGAAAGCCTCAGGCTGAGGGCAGCTCTGTGGGGATGATGATCTGCGTGTCCTGCTGCAGGTAGGACACCCTAACATGCAAAATTCCCTAGCAAGCACACCAGAAGCTTTTTGTCCCTTGTTCAGGGCAGTGTTGGGGACACACACTGCATCTCACACCCACATGGTGCTGATGTATGTCCTTCTTGTGCAGCAGCAGCATGGAGAGGCCTTGTGTGCTTCATCTTGACCATATCAGAACACACATGGGCTCTAGGAATGTCCTGGCTCTCTAGCAGGGCTGTACCTGTCCACCCAGCAGCCCCAGGCAAGAGCAGTGTTGCTGCAGGTGGGAGTTGACCCTCAGAGGGTCTTTGCTGCTGGTGTGGATCCATGCTCTGCATGCTGCCTCCCATGGGCTTTGGGGTTCGGGTGTCCACCTTCAAAGCGAGGAGGTCTACCACACATGGGCTCTAGGAATGTCCTGGCTCTCTAGCAGGGCTGTACCTGTCCACCCAGCAGCCCCAGGCAAGAGCAGTGTTGCTGCAGGTGGGAGTTGACCCTCAGAGGGTCTTTGCTGCTGGTGTGGATCCATGCTCTGCATGCTGCCTCCCATGGGCTTTGGGGTTCGGGTGTCCACCTTCAAAGCGAGGAGGTCTACAACACATGTCCTGTGAGGAAGGGCTGAGGCAGTTGGGTTTGTTCAGCCTAGAGGTTCAGTTCAGGGGTGACCTCATGGCTCTCTCCAACTCCCTGACAGGGGCTGGAGGATGGTCACTGGAATACTGCCCAGGGAGGTGGTGGAGTCACCATCCCTGGAGATGTTTAAGAGGTGTCTGGATCTGGTGCTGGAGGATATGGGTTAGGGTTTGGAGGTTCCAGCAGTGACAGGTTAATGGCTGGCCTTGATGATCTTAGAGGTCTCTTCCAGCCTTGATGATTCTAAGCTGTGCCTGCAGCTGGGGGGAACACCACACTCAACTGTTACTCCTGAGCCACCCAGCTGTGAGTGTGGCTTTGGGCTCACTGCTGAACAGACCCTGGTTTTGGGGTGGTGTTGAGGTGTCACAGTTAAGGGTGCAGCTCATGATGAGACTTCTGCCATGACTGCTCTGGGTGCCCAGTTGAGCTTGCTTAAAGCTTCCTCAGGTTTGCCTGTGTAAACTGTGGTCACCACTGAACCTTCTGTGGGACCTGAGGCATTGCTCAGCCTTCCATCAGGACATGGCACAGCCAACTGCTGCTGGATGGCTTTGGGAACTGGTGGCTGCTGTTAACTCACATTGTGGGAAGGTGACAAATGGTCCTAATGGTCTTCAGGACTCAGCAGTACCTGGAGTGAAACATCACCTAACAGAGAGAGCTTTGCAGTCACTAATGACCCATCAATGATCCCACCAAGGTCCCTGTGCAAGTGAACTTCTGAGGGATGAACACCCCTGAAGACTGAGCCAAGGAAATGCTGCAGCCAAGTGCAAACCCTCTGCCCTCTGAGTGGCTCTTCCTGGACTGGTCCCACTGGTTCCAGTGTTTCCTGCACTGGTAATGAGTAGATGCTCACTGGGGACAGTGATGCTACAACAAGGCTCTCCAAAGAGAAACAGACAAAAATCTTTAATAAAGGGCAAATCAAAGGGTTTAGAAGTGTGAGAATCATAGAATCATGGAATCACTTAGGTTGGAAAAGCCTTCTAAGATCATCAAGCCCAACCAATAACCCAACACTGCCATGGTCACCACTAAACCATATCTCCAAGTGCCACATCCACACAGTTCTGAACACTTCCAGGGATGGAGACTCCACCACCTCCCTGGGCAAACCCATTCCAGTGACTGAACAAGGAAAGGCACCCTGGCTGGACAGCCTTTTCCAAGCTGACTGAGCCCAAGAGAGCTCTTCCTCCAGATCTATCATTTCTTTGGCTCTGATATTTGAACACTAGCATCATAAGGTTGGGAAGAAAACACAGAAGCAAAAAGCTTGATGTTCCCAGGAAGACATGAACCAAGGGAAGGAGGAAGCCAGAGCTAGCAGCTCTAAAGACCTGGGAGTGAGACAGGACACCTCCTGTCCTTTAGTGGCACCATCCAAGGCATCCTTAGCTCAAGACAAGCCAAGAGCAGTGCCTCAGTTGCAGGTGCTGTGGAACACCACCATGGGCATGGATTGTCTCCTACACCTTTTTAACTTCAGGGGTATTAGGAGTAAGTCGTTTTGCTGAATCCTAAACTGGCTCATTTCCCTGGAATACCTGGATCTGTGCATCTCAAAGGAATTTGTCACTTCTCAGACACATCTCCAGCAGCAGCTCCAGCTGCAGACACATCCAGCAATTTTGTCTTCACAAATAGATTTGCTTTATCTTTGTTTCCATGCCTTATGGCCCAGGAATTACACACAGGAAACATTTTTAGAAGGCCTAGAAGCTGCACAGGCTTCAAACAGGTCTGAAGACAAAAGCTGAAGGTATCACACACTGAAGATTAGTAATGGATATGTGTAAACATCTAATACCTTCTGGAAGAAGCCAAATGGAGAAGGTTCCTCGGTGTGGTTGAGGACTGTGATATCTGTTAAGCTTGTTAAGCAGATTTAGGCTAGAGGTTACATGTCCCAAAGTGCCAATGGCACTTGGGACTCATTGCCCCTAACTGCAGTCCTGTACCTGTTAGGTGACTGCTCCCATCCAGCCCCAGTGGCAGGAGATAGCATCCAGAGGGGCTGATTCATCCTGACCCGACAGATCTCCAAGATAGAGGAGATGAATCACCTCCTCTACATCTCTCTTGGTTGGCCAGGGGAGAAGTCTAGACAACTTGCTAGGACTAAATGGCTGATTTTCAGATAGTCACAGTTAGGTAAGACAGCTTTACTGTGAATCCTTCACAAATCCCAGGCCTTTTTCTGAAGTAGCTCAGGTCCTGGAGACCTTCACCCAAAAATTCTAGAAGGAAAGGCTTGTAAGACATAGATTTGGAGAAGGACTCATCAGAAACTGCAGAAGTCCTTGAGAGAACAGCCAGAGCTGCCTAAGTTCATGGTGAACCAGACGTGACAGAACTGCTGTGTCTTCAGGACTCTGTGGTGGCTAAAGGATGCCCTGATCTCCATCAGCATCTTCCAAGCTGCTCACCAGAACACCAACATTGCTGACTGAAGTCCCCAGCAGCCACTGGCATGTCTAGCTCCCTAGCACTGGCCCAGCTGGGATGGTTGGGCAGAAGATAGGAATTCACACCAGGAGCAGCAGTGCCACCTTGACAGCAAGAGCTGGAGGGGCAACTGCAGAGCTGGGGCTTAGCTTCCTCTCTCTTTCACAAAAAACCCATCTAGAAACTGTTGGAATGGCTGGAACAGAACAATTTTGCATAGACAAAGCATAACAAACTCCATGGAGGAACCACAATAGACAACAGCAATGTAGCATTGAAACAAAACAACAACTTGATTTATGAAGCTCAGAGACTCCACCTCTGCCTCAAGAGGTCCCTCAGTTGCAAATTTCTGGTGGCCACAAAAACGCTGACTGCTTACCATGCCTAGACCCTTCTGCAGGGGTTCACCAGTGCCTTAGGGATAGAGAGAGGACAATTGAGTGGATGGTCCTGTGCTCTGAGCTGTGATAGAATCACAGACTGGGTTGGGTTGGAAGGGCCTTAAAGACCATCTCATTCCAACACCTTTCACCAGCCCAGGCTGCTTCAAGCCTTGTCCAACCTGGCCTTGATCACTTCCAGGGTTAGGGCAGCCACAGCTTCTCTGGACAACTTGTGCCAGTGCCTCAGCACCCTCACAGGAATTTCTTCCCAATATCCAATCCCAGTCTTCTCTCTGGCAGTGTGAAGCCATTCCCTCTGTCCTGTCCCTCCAAGCCCTTGTACATAGTCTCTCCCCATGTTTCTTGTTGGCTCCTCAAGGTACTGGAAGGGGCAATTAGGTCACCCCAAAGCTTCTCTTCTCCAGGCTAAACAATCCCAATTCTCACATCCTTTCCTCATAGGAAAGCCTAAGAGAGGTTCTCCATCCCCCTAACCACCTTAGTGGCCTCCTCTGGACTCACATGGTCACAGTCACCAAAGTCACCCATTTGGTCTTAGACCAGGCAGAATCTTCACTGTCTGGGATTTAACCAGCACAGCAAAGGATCATAGAATCATAGACTGTTAAGGGGTTGGAATGGACCTTAGAGATCATCCAGTGCCAACCCCCTGCCCTGGGCAGGGACACCTCCCACCAGAGCAGGTTGCTCAAGGCTTCATCCAAAGGACATTGAAACATGTCCCAGACAGGCTGTGAATAAAACTTTCCAAGCCACCCCAGTGCTCCCAGTGCTTCCCACTGAGCTGCAGCAAACCAGTGATGCAAACCTAGCAAGGGACACTGCTCCCTTGAAGCAGGTGTTGCTGCACCAAGGCCATTAGGAGAGACACAGAGAAATCCTTCTG
>NW_008649911.1:0-2158 GCF_000695815.1 Acanthisitta chloris | reverse complement strand
GCGTCTGGAATCCACCAGGAAAAGCTGTGCTTGAAGCCAACAAAACACCTTTGCTGGCTGGAGCCTTTGATGGCTGACATGGAGTTGCTTGGCAGTCCCAGAGTTGTTGAAAGGAGCCTTTGCCTCTTCTCATATTCAAATCCCAGCTCTGAGGATTGCTCCTTTCCACTTTAGAGCAGATGGAAAGGAAGGAGGAACAGAATACAGGGCTGAGGTGGAGGAACAACATGAGCACAAGTTGTCCCAGGAGACTGTGGAGTGGTTTGGAGTGATCCCCTGTGCACCAAGAGCCTGTCACAGGACCTCTGTGGGATGTACAGACTCCAATTACACAAATACAAGTCCTATCACACCTGAGCTTTTCCTGGCAATCTCTAGTATTTGCTTTGGAAATCAGCATGGAGGAACTGCATCACCTTTATTTCCAAGTGCAGAGAGTATCTGGAGAAGGTCTGCACTACCACTGAGACTGGGAATAGCAGCACAGTTCCAATGCAGATCCTCTGCTCATCACTCCTCAACCACATCAGTGGTGCTCACTGAGATGTTCTGGCACATCGAAACACAAATGGAAACTGTTCAGGTGAGTGATGGATGTGCTCCAACCTGAACTGAGCTGTAAGGTCTGACCCCAACACTGATCCTTCAGACAGCTTCAAACCTCTTGTGCCATGTGGAGATCAAGCCACAAAACCAAACTAAACCTTGTCCACACTAAAGTTCTTAAAATAAACCAGATACAGGATCCTCCATCATCCTCTTCCATTGCACTGAGTCACTTTCTAAGAGCCACAGCAATGCACAATCTCTCTCAGGCAAGGTTCTGAAGTGCTCTGACTTTGCCACATGACTACCAGAGGGTTCTTCCTGCACAGCTACCTCAGAGTTCCCAGAGTTCCCAGATAAAGAGGAACTTACCGGATAGCCCCAGTTGCAGTTCCCTGTTTGGGTCTTGGTGTAGTAGCTGCCCCGGGAGGTTCCATAGCCATAACCATCAGCCAACCCATCGTACATGGAACCTGAAAAGAGAAAAAGCAGTTTAGCAGGAGAAAGTATTCCCAGCAGGAACCTCCAGAGCACAGAGCTCCTTCTTCCAGCAAGTTCTGTTACAGGGTAGTAACTGAGTTACAAACCTTAACAGCAACATAAAGATCAGAGATAGCAAGGGCAGCCCTTGGCAGGGCACATGCTCAGAGATGTTCATTCCAGAAGAGCTCTGGAAACTCCAGACCTCAGTCCACAGGCAACATCCTAAGGCTTCCAGCACAAAAAGCCACATGCCATAAAATGCACAGCAAAGTGTTGAGAGGATCAGAGACCAGGCCAGAGACTTAGGTCATAGAATCATGGGATGTTTTGCATTGGAAGGACCTTAAAGCTCATCTCATCCTACCCTTGCCATGGATAGGGACACCTTCCAACAGCCCAGGCTGTTCCAAGCCCTGTCCAACCTTGAACGCTCCCAGGGATGGAGCAGCCACAGCTGCTCTGGGCAACCTGGGCCAGTGCCTCAGCACCCTCACAGGGAGGAATTCCTTCCCAATATCCCATCTCAACCATTCCCCCTTGTTCTGTCATTCCAGACCCTTGTCAATAGTCTGTCTCCATCTTTCCTGTAGCTCCTTCAGGCACTGGAAGGCCACAATTAGGTCATCCCAAAGCTTCTCTTCCCCAGGCTGAACAATCCCAGTTCTCTCAGCCTTTCCTCAGAGCAGAGCTGCTCCAGCCCTCTAACCACCTTGGGACCTCCTCTTTGCTATATGAGAAGAACTTGATGATATTTTCTGCTACACATCCTGGCAGGTCTGACCCTGAGACATACTTCTCTTATTCTACCTTGGAGATACATACAATTTTCCCCCCTGAAGGCAAAGCTCACCCCTGACCTTTCCCCAGTTTGCCTTTCCATGTCTGAATCCAAACAGCCACAGCAGCACAAGCACCTGAGCAAAGCTTGCTGAGTTCAATAAATAGCCAATAGCAAACATGATGGGTAAAGGATCATCACTTACAGTATCAGAGTATGTTAAGGGCTTGGAATGGAGCTCAGTGATGATCAAGACCCAACCCCCTGCCCTGGGCAGGGACACCTCCCACCAGAGCAGGTTGCTCAAGGCTTTACCCAAACTGACTCTGAACATTGCCAGGGTTGGGGCAG
>NW_008649910.1:797-1290 GCF_000695815.1 Acanthisitta chloris | reverse complement strand
AGTCCAACTCTGTTGCTCATGACCTGGCCTAGACTGCAGCAGCTCACAAGTATTCACTCGCTCATGACCTGGAATAGTCTGCAGCAGTTCACAAATATTCACTATTTCTTCCCTGGCTCTGCGGGTTTTCTGCAGGTCCAGATGGCACCTTGAAATTTAAAACCGTTAAGATCCCAGGCAGTACGAAAGAAGTCGTGATTCTGAAGAACTTGGTGAGCATTTCCTCAGGCCCCCAGGCCTGCATTCTCCCTCTGTCCATGGCTAGAACCTTTTCCCACGCTGTCGCCAGCGCCTCATGGTCTGGGTAAAGACTAAACCTGGGAGCTGTAATCTCAACTATTTAAACAGAGAATCCAGGCACACATCAGCTGCTGTTCACAGCTTAGCAGGAACCCAAAGGAGGAGCCCAGACATTTCAGCCACTCACTGCTGTGGTTCATTGCCTTCCTCTGGGAGGCTGGCTCGCTTCTCTTTCTTAGACTCTTTTAAGGGG
>NW_008649910.1:0-336 GCF_000695815.1 Acanthisitta chloris | reverse complement strand
AGCGGGGGAATCTTCTGCCCTACAGACACAAAGAAAGTCTTTCAAGACTGTTTGAGAGGCTTCCTAGGCAGAGCTGAAAATCTGTCTCTGGAAGAGGTGCTTAAATAGGGAGGGTGAGCCGATGGAGAGCTGAGGTCAGGTCAGGGGACAGAGGTAGGGCCTGGCCACTGTACTGTGTTTACCCAACATCCGTGAATGAAGCCAGACTGTCTCCACCATCCCACTGAGGGTGTCTGCGAAAGCTGAGTTCAGCACGTACAGGATTCTGACTGCCTCACCCCTCAGCTTTGGTGTAATGAAGAAGAATACCAGGGAAACCCGCTACCTCGTGCTGGA
>NW_008649909.1:9424-11160 GCF_000695815.1 Acanthisitta chloris | reverse complement strand
CCCTAAAATTCTATGATTCTCTGATAACCTAAATTTCCCTTGTTCAATTTATCCCCATTTCCCCTTGTTTTATTACTCCACTTCCCAACACAGAGTCCCTCTGCAGCTTCCCTGGAGCCCCTTCAGATCTTTGAAGGTTGCTCTGAGGTCTCACACATCCTTCTCATCCCCCTCTCACTGCCATGGGCAGGGACACTTTCCACCAGCCCAGTTTGCTCTAAATCCCATCCAACCTGACCTGGAACACCTCCAGGGATGAAGACTCCACCACCTTCCTGCTTACACAGAGCAGGAGATGTGTCCAGCAAGACGCAGAGCACAATCTCTCCTCACTATGAATTTCAGGTGTTTTAAACCTCCTGGGAAACACTCCCTGAGTTGCAGAGATCAAACCTGGCTGTCCTGAGGCCTTGGCACCTCTCCAGCCTCCTGCACTTCCCGCTGGACCAGCTCCTCAGCAGGTGCACATTAGTCTAACCACTGGATCCAATCTCCTCCCTTCATCTCCTCCATGCGTCACCACATGCTGCCTGGATGCAGTTCCCCATCACAGAGCTGGAAACCAGGAGCAGCTTCAATTACCCTGACAGTATAAAAGCAAAGTAAGGGAGAGGCTAAGCAGAACCTTTTAATTTGCTTAGCCCAAATGAATAACCCTGGCTGCACCACTGCAAGTGATGTCAGAACTTGTTCCAAAAGGCAGGATGCAATTTAAGAGTTACCTGGGTGTCTGCCCCGACAAAGCCACTTGGATCTGTCTACAGGCTCCATAAACCTGGCAACAACAACAACAAAAACCTGCTGAAAATCTTCTGATTAAAGGGATTTCATCTCTTGGCTTTGTGTGCAGAAAGTCAGGAGAGGTTTCGTTGAGTTGTGACCAATTGTGTGTTGGAGCTGCAAGTGGTTAATGCCCAATGGAAGGTTGAAACTGTTGATAGGACAAAGGGGAATGGCCTTAAGTTGCCCCAGAGGAGGTTCAAGTTGGATATGAGGAATAATTTCTCCATGGAAAGGGCTGTCAGGCATTGGAATGTGCTGCCCAAGGAGGTGGTGGAGTCACCACCCCTGGAGGTGTCCAAGGAACGATTGGACGTGACATTCAGTGCTCTGCTCTAGTTGCCAAGGTGATGATGGGCACAGGTTGGACTTGATGGTTTTGAAGTCTTTTCCAGCCTCAATGAGTCTATGAACTTTTCTGCTATCAGCAAATTGGCAACAGGAATTAAATCAAATGAGAAGTTTCCTCGTTATCACACACCATTGATTCACCTCCCACCATTCGATTGTTTTCATCAAAGGAATTCTGCATTTTGCTGTGTTTCTGCTGGGATAGGTTTGTACCTTGTCAATGCAAAGCCTGATGAAAAGTGATTACTAATAATAACCCAGAATGACTTGTAATCCTGTACTCTAAATCCCACTGCCTCGTTCAAGGGGATTTTGATTCAAACCAAATGTGCAGCACGTAGCAGATACATAAAGAACTTTCAGCACTCAACTCCTGCTACCTCAGGCAGTGAAAATACTCCTCTGTGGAAGGGGAAACACTCCTTTAAAGGCATTGCTGAAAGCTTAACTCCACACTAAGCAAACACAGAGCTCACTGCCTTGGCCTGGATTTGTACATGAAAAACAGAGTCAGAGGGTTTTTAAGTCTCCATGCAGCAGGTAAATGTGCCAGCACAGTCCCAGCCCTAGGGCAGTAGCCAGGGGAGGTACAGGAGGAGGATGTG
>NW_008649909.1:9083-9388 GCF_000695815.1 Acanthisitta chloris | reverse complement strand
AAGAGGTTTTGGCAGGTCACCCCACAACGTGCTGATGAGTAATGGATTCTGGAGACAACTCCAGGCTTTGCACAGTGACAGAGCTGTTCTCCTGCAGGAAAAGCAATCAGAGCCCAGAGCTGCTGGCACAGATGAAGCCCCTCAAAATTCAGAGTGGTCAGACACCCATCCCATCTCCTTCCCAGCAGCTCACATGGTGATTGATCCAAAAAACATAGTTTCATAGTATGTTAAGGGGTTGGGATGGAGCTTAGAGATCATCCAGTGCCAACCCCCTGCCCTGGGCAGGGACACCTCCCACCAGA
>NW_008649909.1:5931-8816 GCF_000695815.1 Acanthisitta chloris | reverse complement strand
ACAACCCAACCTCTTTGGGGTATCCAAAACCTCCTTGGGGTATCCACAACCTCCTTGGGGCAACCTGTGCCAATGTCTCACCACCCGGAAAAAAAACCTTCCTAATATCTAACTTAAATCTCCCTCTTTCCATTTGTATCCACTCCAAGCAAGAGTTAATCCCAAAGCCAATTTTGAGGGGCTCTGGGTAAGACCTTTGCACCTCCATCTCCAATGGGACTCTCCCCACTGCAGAGCCACCCCTAAATCCCAGGAAGTCTTTCCCTGCCTTGCTCCAGAGCCTGATGACACCAGCAAATTCTCTCCCCAGTTCCTTGCAAAGGCTTGCAAAGGGAAGCAAAGGCTTGCCTTAACCAGAGAGAGGATCTCTCATTAAAGCAGAAAATGAAGCCCTCTAGAACAAAGCTCTTGGCACATTAATATGGAGATTCTGCCTCCCCCTCATCAAAATGCATCAGCCCTTGGTGTGCAATTTGCATTGGAAAGCGTAGGAGCCACATAGCATTAACAGCTGTGAAATTGGTGTCATTCTTAAAGGTTAAAATAAACTCAGCTATTCTCTCAAGCTGCCAAGCATTTCTCTGCAACATCTATGGCCACAGCCTTCCTGAATCATGAATTTGCTTTTTTTTTTTTTTCCCTTGGGGTGTGTGTGCACTGGGGAAGGAGCCTTGGGAAGAGCTTTCCAGGCAGGGAAGAGCATTCCCTGCTTGACTTCTTGCAGGGTGACCTCAGCACGAGGTGTGAAGGAAGGAACCAGGCAGGATTAGCTATTGCCATTTGCACAGCAGCTCGTGAAAAACCAAGGGAATGACATGGCAGTCCCTTCATTCCACTCTTGAGAAAGTCCCTTGAAACTTTCCTAGCCAATAGTTACAGGAATTTGTTTTGCCAGAGGGTCAATTTGTATTCTTTTTGTGAAAGGAGCAAGTCACAGATGCTAAGGTTGGAATGGTGAACGTTCTGGGTGCTGTGCTAACAAAAAACCAAAAATACCACTCTTTGACATCAGAATCTTCCTTTCCCTGTGATGTTTTAGAGCTACAAAGACTATTATCAAGGAGGAATTAGGAATTGCCAAGGGCTAAACACCACAGGGAGGTAAGAGGGGTTGAGTGAGGAGAGCATGATTCAAATGTAGAGAAAGAAATGGGAAAAGTCCTCTGGGGGTTATGGATTATGATCTAGAGGCTCATGAAACATTAGAATTTCAGAGGCTGAATGGCCCTGGAAGTCCTTGTAGCTCCTGAACTTTGGGCTAGTCAAAGCACAAGTCACTGGGAGCTCCTTCAGTCCTCACCCTGCTGTACCCATAGCAGTAGAACTAGAGACAGGGTAAGATAACCTAGGGAGTTTTCCATATTCCTTTGAGTTTCCACACCACTAATATAGCCATTCTCCTCCCTTTGGGGCTCCTGATGATCACAGAATCCTGGAATAATTTGGGTTGGGAAGGATCTTAAAGTTAATCCATTTCCATGGGCAGGAACATCTTCCTCTGGGCCTGGTTGCTCAGCAATGAGCTCAGGAGAAGAGACATCACCCTTATCTCCCCCCCCCACCAACTCAACCACTACAATTGCCCTGGGAAACTTCAGGATTTCCTATTTATCATTCTAACTGGAGGCAAAGGCAGCACCATGCAGCTCTTCCCTCTCCCAGCCTGTACAGGTGATGCTTTCCCTGCCACACTTTGCCAAGTCCTATTGCAATCCAAACCCATGGGAGGGTGCAGAGCTAGGACTGAGCATAGCATTCCTCCCAGTTCAGCTGGGAGGTGAAGTCCAAGTGGGAACAGCCTTCAACTGCTTGTTCCCAACCCTCCAGAGGGATGTTCTCCTCCCCAACTGTTCCACCCTGAACGGCTCAATCAGGAGCTGTGAGGATTCCTGTGCTGTCTGCCTGAACTTCCCTGTGGATTGGCCTCCAAAAAGGCTTTGATTAACTCCACAGTGAAGAAGTTTGGAGAGAAGCAAGTCAGCATCTCCAGTCCTCTCTTGCTGTCTCCTTCCTCAGGTTCACTTTGAACTCCACCTCACACCTCCTGCAAAGGAGCAGGGAAAGCAGCAGGGAGCCCTGAATAATGAATTGTGCTTTCCAATCCTTCCCAGGCAAGACCAGCACACTAGGCTTTGGGCAAGATCTTTGTTCTTGCCTTGCCTTGGATTTTTTTTTTTTTTTTTTTTTTTGATCAAAACTGAACTTAAAATAGAAAAGGAAAAGGCCTTGCAGAAATATCTGACAGCTGCTCCAAGCTTTCACACTAGTGCAGCAACCAGCAGAGCAGGGAAGGACCTGAATTTTAGCTTAGTCAGAAGACCTGTATTCATCCCTTTGGCAGGAAAAGAGGCAGGAGAAGGTGGCATCAAAGCAGCCAGCCCAGGGAGGTCTGGGCATGGAAGAGAAAGGAAGAAGCTGGGAGGGAGTGGAGCAGATGAAAGGGAGAAGGATAAAGGGCACTGGGGGGGAGAGTGAAGCAGCTAATCTGAGCTGTCCTCTACTTCCAAGGAGACTTTCTGTGTCTGCCAAGGGAAATTTCACCTCCAGCCATTTCCTAGCAGCTTCAGGGACCACATTTTGGAAAGGCTTTTGCTTTTCTCACACCATTCACCAAAAGCAAGAGGAGAAGAGATTTTTACAGAGCAGAGTTTCGAATATTCAAACCATGGCAGGGTGAATAGGTGAGTTTTAGGGAGCTGAAGGGGAAGGAAGAAGAGATGGGATAGTTGAGCCTGCAGTGTGAGCTCAGAGTCCAGAAAACCAATGGAATTCTGGGCTGCATCCACAGCAGTGTGGGCAGCAGGGCAAAGGAGGTGATTCTTCCCCTCTGCTCTGCTCTGTGAGACCCACCTGGAATCCTGCACACAGTTCTGGTGTCCTCAGCA
>NW_008649909.1:1218-5859 GCF_000695815.1 Acanthisitta chloris | reverse complement strand
TGAGGACAGGCTGAGGGAGTTGGGGCTGTTCAGCCTAGAGAGGAGAAGGTTGTGTGGAGACCTCAGAGAACCTTCCAAGATCTCTAGGGATGCTGGAAAGGGACTCTGTGTTAGGAGCTACAGTGACAGGGCAAGGGGTAACGGGTTCAAAATGAAGGAGGGGAAATTTAGGCCAGATATAAAGAAAAGTTCTTCCCTGTGAGGGTGGTGAGACGCCTGGGGCTGCCCCAACCCTGGCAGTGTCTCATTCCAGGTTGGATGAGCCTTGAGCATCCTGCCCTGGTGGGAGATGTCCTTGCCCAGGGCAGGGGGTTGGGGCTGGATGATCTGTAAAGTCCATTCCAACCCCTAAAATTCTATGATTTTATGAGAGTTAATGGTTCTCTCACAGCAGCAATCATTGACTCATGGAATGGTTTGAGTTGGAAGGACCTTAAAGCTCATCCCATCCCACTCCCTGCCATGGGCAGGGACACCTTCCACCAGCCCAGCTTGCTCCAAGCCCCATCCAACCTGGCCTGGAACACTTCCAGGGAATCTCAGCATCACAAACTCCATTGAGTTCACTGTTCAGCAGCTCCTTCTGAAGCAGTTACAGGAAAACAGAGACAAGACCAAACGGGACAATCAATTTGCAATGGCTCTCAGAGCTTGCCCAGCAGCTCCTCAGCTTCTGAGGGAACAATCCCTTTGTAGTCCTCAATTAAGATTTCTCTCTCAGATTTGCTGTGGCATCAGATGGAAACTCAAAATGAGAACAGCCACAAATTGATTGTGTGTCCTAATTGTCTCAGCTCTGCTGTGCAGCCATCGGGATCAGCATCTTAAAGGCCTTATATGAACTGGGAGTTTGACCCAGTTCAAGGCATTGAACAAGTGAAAAAACATTGACAAATGTGGCTGGAGATGGCTAGTTTAGCCCAGCAGCTTTGCCCATCACAAACACCTAGACACAAAGGGTATTTTTGAGGGAAACTCCATAGTTTTAGCTCAAAACTTTCATTTCCCAGAGAATAAAGGAGAACTTTTATCCCCCTGAAGCAGTTGGGAAACCAATAGAGTGACTTTAAGGGCTGATCCACAACCAATATCAACAAATTAACAGCTCAGCTTGATCATAAACCACAAATCAGGACTTTGGCCCTGCCCTGTCTGTATTAAATGAGTCAGGATAATGTCCACAATCCTCATTTCAAAGTCAGCAGCTTTTCAGTCAAAAATTCAAGTCTGAGCTCTACATAAACTAAATCCCCAACCCATAAAGCCTCCAAATCTCTCAAAAACCTCCTAAACCACCAAGTGAGCTAAAACCCAACGAGGTTGATGAAACCTGCCATGATTTCCCCATCCACCCCTAGTGATTTTAGCCTGATTTAACAAGGTGACATTTCCCCAAACACAAGTGTGTGCACATTTCTCACTGGTTTAATTCTCTGGGCAACTTCAGCTAGATTTGATGGGGCCTTAAACACCTCAGAGCTCCTTGTGAAAAGGCAGATTGTTAGAAGACAACCCTTCAACCACTTCACTCCCAACACTAGAGCATCCAATCTCCTCTGAGTGGATACCACAGGGGGAAGAAGGAGGATGTTAAATGCCCCAGTTGTGGGAAAGGCTTTGACTGCCCACAAGCCACAAATGTGTGGGAAACTGGGCTTTGTTAATCCCTGTGCTCAAGGAAACACTCATTCCTGCCCTGAGGAAGGGGCCTGTTTCCTGCCAGCTGCCTTCCCAGGGCAGGGACCTGCTGGTGTCTGCAGCCACTACTGCTCAGCACCCTCAGCTAAGGTCTAAATATTTCAGACCTGGCTGAAGGGGCTGAAAAGCTCCAGACAAGCTGCACAAGTAATTTGAAGCTCTTGTGATATTTAAGACATGGCTGGACAAAGCCTGAGAAAACTAGAAACCAACCTGTGCTGGGAAGGAGGACAAGGAGGGATTTTAGCATCGTTTCGTCCTCACTCTTCTGTGTTTTGGTTAAATTGGCTGGGAATTCCTAGTCTCCCCCTCAAATAAACTCTGTCCTTCACTGCAGTAACCATGTGGCATTGGTTTAAGTCAATAAAACCATGTGGCAAGGCTTGGCTAGCTCAGATATTGCAGTTGCTATAGGCAGGGACTATCAATGGGGTTATCGAGTTGGTTAGTGCTCAGTCCACCCCAAATCAAGGCAATTACTCCACAGTGACCACTGTAATACCCACAAAAGAGCTGATCCAAAGAGTTCCCACTGAAAAGCTTCTGGCAATCTTCTATCTGACCTTATTCCTGATTTCTCAGCCTTTCCTATGCTGCAGGATAGGTATATAGAGCTATTATTCCCAGGGATTTCAGGGTGATGCTGCAAACCTCCTGCTAACTAGATAGGATTCTTCAGAGAGAAAAGGGTTTGGAATCATAATAATCTTTTCCAAGGAAAAATTTCCACTTGGCAATTCTTGCCAAGGCCTGGATTCAGTGTGGCAAAAATCTCCTAGAGCTGTAGGATTCAGCCTGGCTAATGAACAGCAATTAATAACTGGCTGGAAGAGTTATGGCTAGAAAAATGTAATGAAGAGTCCAAGACACAGCAATTGAGGTTTTTCTCTGGGGTAGGAGAGATTTGGGGTTACTCCTGGAGTAACAGCAGAGCCCAAAGTAGTGACAATAAGCAGGGGGAGGTAGGAGAGATTTGGGGTTACTCCTGGAGTAACAGCAGAGCCCAAAGTAGTGACAATAAGCAGGGGGAGGTAGGAGAGATTTGGGGTTACTCCTGGAGTAACAGCAGAGCCCAAAGTAGTGAACACTGAGCAGCAGAAGGAGGGAAATCAAGGCAGGAAGCTTTTGAGACTGCTCTAGTTCTAAAAATAGCCTGGAGTTTTGGTTATTTTCGTGCCCAAAGCCACCAGGCAGCAGCTCACCCAGCCAAATCTGCCAAATCATCCCCTGCACAGCAGCTCTGCCCTCCCAGCAAAGCTCCCTGGGAATAACCCTGCACATTTGGGCAAGGATGCAAAGAATGCAGAGTTGCTCAGCTCCTCTGGTTGTGAGAAGCAGGGAAAGGCTCTAAGAGAGGCACAGAATCCTCTCTAAACACACAGCCAGAGGCTGAAAAGTGGCTGTGCCAGTGCTGGGGCAGCCCTGGCCATGCTAAAGGGCAAGTTCAATTGGGCTGACAAGAGTCCTTTTCCATCTGGGCAATGCCTCCAGGAGCTCTAGGGCACATAGCAGAGGCTATGAGAATAAAGTTGCAGTTTGGAAGTGGAATCAGCACTGTGCTGTGCTGGAGCCCAGAGCTATTTTGGGGTTAGATTAACACAGAGAGGCTGTGAACATCAGCTGGATGGGCACTGGGAGTGAATCAGCTCTTAGCCCAGGGCCCAACTGGGAATTGGGAAGGGGGAGGAGGAGAACACAGGCTGGAGTTTCATATCTAATGGTTAAACACGTTTCAGTTGCTGGTGCAAAGGATTTTGTGCTGCTTTCCCATCCCCCTCAGCTTCCTCATTAAAGTGCCTGAATAGAGCTGCACTTGTTACACACTGCTGCCTGCAAAAGCAGCAGCAGCAGCATCCAGGCAAGCTCTTCCTTTCCCAAATTCATCCCCAGGGGATTTACCTGCCTGGGAAAAGGTTTCTCATCAGAGCCAAAGGGACGACTGGGACTGGGGAGGGAGGAGTGGGAGGTGTAACTCAGCAGCAGAAAAATACCTATGGACACCTCTTGTGTCCTCAGCACAAAGAAATGATGTCAGATGGACAGGATTACATTCCCTGATGGTCTAACTGCCTGTGTGTTTGGTTTTTTAATGGGAAGTGAACACCTGGCAGTGTTTCATTCCAGGTTGGCTAAAGCCTTGAGCAACCTGCTCTGGTGGGAGATGTCCCTGCCCAGGGCAGGAGGTTGGGGCTGGATGATCCCTAAATTCCATCCCAATCCCTTACCAATCTCTGAAGTTGCCCAGGGATCACACCCAAAGGGCCACACAAGGACCACCAGGTATGCCCTGGGTGTCCTCTGAAGGCTCAGAGAGCAGAGAACACACTCACTTCCCCAAGTTATTAACTAAAATAAGTTTTTCCAGCACAGTTATAGTTAAAAACAAGAAGCCTTAGACAAGGCTATGAATTTCTGAGCAAGAAATCCCTCCTATCCACTTTTTCTTGCAATCTATGCTGGAACTGCCTGAAACTTCCCTGGTTATATTAGAGCCCTAAGCAGTTGTCTGACAAATTCCTGGGAAACAAGGAAGACCAAGCTGGAACTCAAGCTATGTGCAAGTCTATTTATGTTCATTAGTTGCAAGTTAGTCCTTTACTAAATGTTTCCTGTTGAAGAAACACCAATTTTTAGGTCAAAATGCCTGTAAGAATATTCCCAATACCCTTAGGCAGGAAAAGCAACTCAGTGCCAGGTTGTGCTGATGAAATTCAACTCTTCTCCTAGAGAAGAGCTCTAAAATACACCTCCAAGAGATTCTATCTTCCACAGCTTCTATTTTTCACCAAAAAAGGCAGAACCAGGAGTTAGTGCATTGAACATATTGCCAGGAAATTGAGGCATTCACCACTGCAAAGTTAATCTCCCCCGAGCAGAACCCAATTCCAATTAAGTTATTATATAAGTGCACACTAAGCAGCTACTTAAACACACCTAAGCTAT
>NW_008649909.1:0-1187 GCF_000695815.1 Acanthisitta chloris | reverse complement strand
GAACATGGAATAAAAGGTGATTTTTTTCCCCCCTACTTTCACTCCTGTGTTGCTTCAGTTTGCCTTGGTAGTTCTAAGAGGATCAACACAAACCCAAGTGACAAGTTAAGCTTAACCACACAGTGAAAAATCAGATTTTTCTCCCTCCAACACTCAATTTGCTTCGTTTATGATATCCCACGTTTTTTTTTTTCCAAGGAGAAGCCTCTGGCCTTACTCTGCAGAGCAGAAAATTGATGCAACTGATGTTATGGCAATGAGAGGAGGACTGAGGTACCCTGAACCCCAACTGTGCACCAGTGGATTCAAACCCTTTCCTAGAGGCATCAACAGAACCTCAGAGCCCCATTCCCAGTCATTCCTATTTAATCACTGCATCCCAGTTCTTCCAAAGCAGGATCAGCCCTTTGGCATCCCAATTTCTGGTCTCCTTCCCCTCTCACAGCTCCTCTGTGAAGCTCCATCTCCCTCAGCCTTACCAATCCCAAAATCATGGTTGATAGCAAAGCTGTTTCCTTTGCCTCCTCAAACATGTTCCTCCTGGCACAGGTTGCCCAGAGAAGTTGTTGTGTGTCATAGATTCTCTGGGCAAACTATGCCAGTGCCTCAGCACCCTCAGAGGGAAGAATTTCCATCTAAATCTGATCCCTTTGTCACAAATGAGCCTCCCAAAACTGAGGATTATCAAGCAATGTCTCAGTCCAGACTTGGCACCAGCACTTGGGAGTCCAGGAGGGTAATTTGGGGCTACCACACAATTCCTAAAGGTACAAGAAAACATACAAGAAGCTGTGGCTGCTCCATCTCTGGAGGTGTTCCAGGCCAGGTTGGATGGGGCTTGGAGCAACCTGAGCTGGTGGAAGGAGTCCCTGCCCATGGCAGGGGGTGGGACTGGGTGGGCTTTAAGGTCCCTTCCAACCCAATTCCAGGATATTGGCACTGGAACAGTGGAACAAATTGCCCAGGGAGGCTGTGGCTGCCCCAACACTGGCAGTGTTCAAAGCCAGGTTGGCTAAAGCCTTGAGAAATCGGCTCTGGTGGGAGGTGTCCCTGCCCAGGGCAGGGGGTTGGGGCTGGGTGAGCTCTAAGCTCCATTCCAACCCCTAAAACACTATGAAATGCTGATTTCCTGAAAGCAATCCATGTGGCAAGGGCATATCCCAAACCCCTCCAGATTCAAGAACCCC
>NW_008649908.1:0-13435 GCF_000695815.1 Acanthisitta chloris | reverse complement strand
CCTGCTTTCTCCTACAAGTCCTTCTCAATGGAACGCTCTACTCCTAAATTGCCTCCAAATAGGAAAAAATTGAAAAACCCAAGGACATCCTTGACATAATGACTCCCATACTCAGCCCTTTTAGACACACAGAATGACTCCAGAGTACATGAACATCATGGACATCTGCTCTATTGCTACCACATGTCCAGACTGTGAGAGAGAGCCCAGTACTTTGTTTTTCCCACTTCAAACAAGGCATAATGAATAGCAGCAACACATAATGCACATCCAACTCCTGCTCCACTTAATGCTTCTGAACCTTCCTGCCCTGGTGCTCTGGATATTCAGCCTCTAATTAAAGAGCCCTCTTAGCATGACATTCTTTACCCTTGGTTGCCTGAGTGGGTTCCTGGGTCTTCTCTTCAGGATTTGACCACCACCAGTGGTTTGAGAACGGATTCCACCACGCTGGGGTAGTGGTTTTCTCTAGGTTGTCATGATGAGGCCCTGGAGCTGTTAGGACATGGCTCATTTAATCAAGATCTTGTTATTATTTCTCAAGAAGCACTTTTCCTCCTGCAAAGTCAAGTCCAACAGCACCAGCACCCTGAGCAGGCTCATGCCACTGAGATGGATGTGAGTGCAGGATGAATGTATGAACCCACAGTATCATGACATTCCTCAAACACTTAGCCAGGAGCAAGCACTTTTGGCAGTCCAGGAAAAGAACATGGTCCCTTGAGAGGAGCCATCAAAAAGCCCTGTGAGTCTTTTCTAACCCTTCACACTCTAGAAGGTCAATGAATTCCTCACAGTCTTTGACAGCAGGAGAGAGTAGATAGCTTTAGACTCCAGAATGAGGAACATCCACCAAGATGACAAAGTTATGTACCAAAGGTAAAAGAAGTATCCATGACAGGCAAGAAAAGGTCACCCAGAGATAAGCACATACAGAAGCAAACTGCCCTTCTAGTGACAACCTCATGAAGCCAATGCCACCAAGAACCTGGGCTCAGAACTAGAGCCATTCTATGGAAAAGACACATGCACTCCCCTTGGCCAGACGCTGCAGCAAAATCCACACCAGAAACATTTTCCAGAGTAGGCATTAGCACAGCATTGAGAGAAATATGCAGTTTTACTCCATCACATTACCAATACACAATATTTTCTCAGAACACAGCATCTGAACATGAATCTGGCGCTGAGTGATATGGTTTAGTGGTTTAGATCTTACAGTGGTAGTGCTAGATTGATGGTTAGACTTGATTATCTTAAAGGTCTCTTCCAACCTTGATGATTCTATGACCATGAAGTTGATGGAGAACATCACCAACAATGCCCAAATGCAGAGAAATAATGAAAGGGTATTATCTGAAGAACAAAGAGCTGTGGCAATTGCACATTTCAAACCCATAGCAAAGAAGTATTTTGATTAAGCTCAATACCCTTTCACCAAACTTTAAGTTTACAAATGATGTAAATGTACACATTTGGATGGAGAGCCATCAGTTTTGTTTCTCACTTTAACATGCTATAGAATTAGATAGACATATCTATCTGAAGATACATGACAAATAGTTTTCTTTACTTCTTTCTTAATTTTCTACTTTCCTGTCTGTGGGACTTTTCTCTGGGAAATTTATTCGTGGCCAGGACATCCCAATGACCCTGCACTGTTACACAGTCTAAATAGCAGATACTGAGTCATGGCTTTACCTTCTTTTTTTTTTGATTTTTTTCCATGTAAGTTTCTCCTATGCTACTGAATATTTGATAGCTTCTCATGGTGATGTATAGTTTACACATAACTTGTTTCTGAATGGAGTGCAGTAAAATTAAACTAAATGGGTCTCTGGCTTCAAAGTGATATTGCCAAGTAGTAGCTAAAGCTATCAGAAAGGTCCAGGTGATTTACGTTCATAATCTTTTTTTCCTCCAGAGACTCAATCTATCAATCCTAAACCAGTAAACAATCATGTCAGTGCTATCGCTTCTGTGAGACACATTTATCAGTACTGATGTATTTTAGTATATCACTCTACAGTTATTTTCATCTCTTAAATACATCTAGTTTTCCCCCTGTAAAATAGTCATGCCCATGAGAGAGAACTGTTAGCAACAGGAAGGGACATACATATTTAGGGTCAATACATTTGATAATTGGGCAGTAAAACAAAATTAGAAATCTTTCCTGCCTAGAAACGATGCACAGGTTTTTGCAATGGGTACAGAAACACCTGTACAAGGCAACACTAAGTCACACACACATACAAAGCAAATATATATGAAGGGAAAATCACCACCAGAGTCAACCAGATGAACTTCCCACTACCACCAGGTGGGATTTCCCCCAGCCTCTTGCAGATAATACTTTATAGCAAAATATTTCACTTGAAACAAGAGTTCTTGCAGATAATACTTTATAGCAAAATGTTTCACTTGAAACAAGCACCAGATAATTCTCTACTTTCTTTCAAGGTCTGGAGTAAGATCAGCCTAATACTTCTTCTTCCATCTACATATACATAAGGTGTTACTAATCTTCACACCCTCTGAGACAAGATGTTTGGGTTTAGTGACATGTCTTTTAGCAAAGCTTTTGCTAACTATGTAATCCATACAATCGTTCTTCCTCTCTCCTGTGGTTTCTAAATACAGAGAAGAGGGCACCATCCCTCCAAGTCACATAGAGCATTTGACCATCTATCAGCAATCAACAAGCAATCAAGCAGTTCCTCACTCTCATAGGTTTCCCTGGTGGGGAAGAAACTTTCATTTCTATCAGTTCAATCTTTACTACAACATGTCTCTTTAGATCTCCTCTGTATAATTAAAATGTTCTCCCTTTAGGTTCACTTCATTTTCTGGGGCAAAGATCTTTATCACTCCAAACATGAGAAGTAGTGTGAACATATGTACATTAATTCCACTTTAAAATGTGAATAAGATGACTTCAAAAGCTTTTTATTTGTTGTAGCTCCTGTGCACTACATATTTGATAAAAACATCACAAGCAGATTTTTTTTACCTTAGTAAAGGTATTAAGCAGTGAAAATGGCAATTCTTCTTTTGAGCCCTCAAATCCTGTGGAGCCACCGTGGGCGTCAATTTTTTCTCATGTATATTGCCAACAACGAGGACAAAATTAGTCTTGGCAGTGCACAAGTGGCTTGGCAATTGGAAGTGCCACATAAAGGACTGTTTTGGTTAGTGAGACCATGGTTTTGACGTGGATTGCCCACATTCACAACCACAAATGTATTAGAAAAACAGACACTTTCATCACAAACTGACAAAAATGCCCTTTTTTACGTCAGAAATAAATTGACTCCAAGAGATAATTGGTTGCACTAATTTGTGGTGTCTCACAGTGAAAATAGGTGTGATAAAACTGTAGTGGGAAACAGAAAAGAATCTTTCTAAGTTCATGGATCAGCATTTAAGTAAACATCCTGTAAATGATTTTATTTCCCTTGTCCCAGAGAGTGAAGCTCATTTCTGACTTAACCAGACTGGAAAGTACTGTCTTTCAGTGTCTTTCCAATACTGGACATGATGTACATTATTTCACTACTTACCAGAATGCCCTTCTGGAAGAAGAAAACAGTTTTAATGCAATCTGTATTTAATGTAATTAAATGAACAAAAAAATCTTACTAGTACTCGCAGCATACTGGTCACCATCTCCTTCATGGAACTCATCCGTTGCTGTCCCCAAAAAGGTGTCAGGTGATACAGATGAAACTTCATGATCTGTATGGTGATAGATAATGATTACTATTTAATTAGCTGAGTTGCAAGACAGTACTCACAACTACTTCAATTATTCTATACTGTAAGCTTCACTGCTTCATATATTGGTCCAAGAGAGAAGAAAGATATAGGTTAGGTTCGTCACATAATTCAACCCCACATAACCTTACTTTACTAACATATTAAGGAAATCAAAACAGATTATTTCAAGAGGAGAATGTGATAATGAACATTCTGGCAATACCTGTTCATGTGATGCAAGATCTAATTGTACCTGTATACAATGTGCACAGGCATTCTAGAGCAATGAGTGAAGTTATTTGTACTCCCCTCTACTGAAATATGTTCTGAGATTTAGTCAAAATACCTCTGCATGCAAGCAGAGCTGATTGCAGTTGTGATGGCAATCAATTGGAATACACAGCAGACACTTTGGGAAATAGTTCTGATCCTAATTCCTTAGGGGGAGAATGTTAGGATCTACATAACATGTCATGAGTATACCACCAGTGAGAATTTTATAATCCTAATGCTTTGCTCTTTTTTTCTTCTATTTTTTATTTTTTATTTCAGTATATATGTTGAAGATAGTGATGCAAAATACTGGTATCACAGAATCACAGAATCAGTTGGGTTGGAAGGGACCACAATGGGTCATCTGGTCCAACCTTCCTACTCAAGCTGGGCCATCCTAGAGCACATGGCACAGGATTGAGCATCCTTTACTGGTAAGTTAATGGTTACTTGACAAAAAGCCTAGAGCCACACAGTAAACTTTACTGTACTTAGAGGATGACTTATATTTGTACCCCTTAGGTTCAATGGGCTCTAGTCTTTCAGACCTCTCATCATTTCAGCCACACAAGCAACATAAAAAAATGAAAAAAATACTTAGAAAAGAATACAGCATTTGTATTTGGCAAAGCTCTATGAAGTTGGTTTTACCAACTGAGTGAAGAAGTTATTAATAACATTTTAATTTGACATTTTTATATCTCTGTGCATTCTGTAATATGCTCTAGTAAGAAGAAGATGTCCTAAAAAAACTCATGTACTGATACAAAGAGAAATCACTTGTAAACTCCTCCTTGTTCTTATTATTTAATGTCAATTCATCCTTTGAGAGAATAGATAAGAATGTTATTCTCTCTACATATCCATACCCTCAGCCTCACTAATCTCTGTGTATTCACTGCTAGGTAACTTCTTGAGCTTTTAACGAAACCAATAATTTAATTAGAATAAGAGCACATTCTTAGAAACATCAATTCTCAACATTCTGGAAAGGTTTATGCAGGAAACTATGCTGATGTGTGGCTGCTTCATACTCATGTGCAATCAAAAAAGTCCTTACCAATTCAGAATGCTTCAGTTTTCTTTCAAAGACACACATTTTCTTTTTTTGTTTTTCCCTTCAAGACACAGGTTAGAGATGATGCTTCTCAACCCTTCATGATATCCTTTAACTACCAACATAATCCTTCACTCAGTTCTATTAAAGAGGGCATAGTGACAACCTACTGTCCTTACCATAATCTCTTCCAGGATTTCCTTTTTCAAACCACCCATAAGTATGATCTGGCAGCTCTGAGGCTGGAGCGGCGGTTCCATAGTACGACGGGCTGGATCTCCTGATGGTGGTATCCATGGGAGTTGTCTCATGAGTTGATCCACTACCTACATTGTCATCATCTGCACCTGAAGTCGAGGACTCTCCACTGTTGTGACGTGTGCCATCTCCGTTATAACGTGAGCCATCTGGGTTGTCAATGACTGTGGAAAGAGGGAATTAAGCAGCTAATATCAAGGAGATACATAGCTATATTTCAGTAATGCTGAATAGTTTTAGTCCTACAACGACAAAAGAGAATGGATTCATATCAGTTCATCATCTGCACCTGAAGTCGAGGACTCTCCACTGTTGTGACGTGTGCCATCTCCGTTATAACGTGAGCCATCTGGGTTGTCAATGACTGTGGAAAGAGGGAATTAAGCAGCTAATATCAAGGAGATACATAGCTATATTTCAGTAATGCTGAATAGTTTTAGTCCTACAACGACAAAAGAGAATGGATTCATATCAGTTCATCTTACCCTACAACGACAAAAGAGAATGGATTCAAACCAGGTCATCCATTTTTACCATCCTATATACCCTGACTAGAAAATACATCACTAAACCATGTCTAGTGTGTATATGCTAATTGATGTATTAGTTGAATATACAGGGCCTACCCTGCACCACATATTTTGATCAAACAGTTTGATTTTAACATAAAATCTTGGCATTTGTAAAGTTTTAGTATTGGAACAAATAACTGATTATGAGCATTTTCTTCCACCTCCAGAAACTTTGCTAACAAACAGCTCCAATGAGATGTAAAAAGGTTGCTGTCTTAAGCAAAGTCCTATATGTCAAAGGGATATTAGCAGCTCTGAGGTGCCAAAAAATGTGAAATACTTATATGAAAAATGCTGGTAGCATCTTGAGACAAACTGAGCTCCACAGGATTTAGGGGAAGACAAGTGACTAATTGCTTTAATTTCTGTTGAACACCTCTTGACTTCTTTTTCTTATGTTCGGCTTTATGTTTTAATATTAGCAAATGTTGATGTTAAAAAAGATAATCACATACTAAAAGTCATGCAAGTGCAAGTCTTTCTAATTGGTACAGTACCTATATCATCCTGACTACTGAGCAAAGAAGTATCCAGTTTTTCAATTGCCTCACACGCTGTGCCCCTTGTTTCTGTCAAAGAAGGAAAATAGGAACTATTAATTGGAGAAAATGGATAAATAACCATATGTATACCCACAAACCATCAGCTTCAGATGAGGATAAATTTCCAAACAAAAATTTCCAAATCAAACATTATTCACTGATGTACCTATGTCCCCTTTTTGCTCCTTCCCAGGAGGGGCACTTCAAGATTGTTCTATCAGTTACCAGTAAGATTCTCCATTTCCATAACCACCCCAGAAAATGGTTGCAATCATTATCAATTAAACAGCCTTATGACCCAGTTTCTATGCAGACAAGCCCCACTGTCAGGGTAGCAGGGGCAACTCTAGTCTTTTCTAACTAGACAGACTCTGCCCTCTCCATGAGGGTTCTGCACAAGGTAGAGTGTGCCCTGGTCCGGTGAGCACTGCTTGTTCCAGTGGGTTGAAGTGTCATGGTTGTGTGTGAGTCACCTGCTCATGCTGTTGGAAGAGAAAAAGCCTTGGGAGGAGTTATAAAGCTCTGTTGGGGATGGCCATCACTGTAGCAGCAGAATAGCCATCCGTGAGTGAAAGAGAATGGCAGCTCACATGATACTACGCCAATGAATGTCACTGCCAGTCAAATCATCAATTAATTTTCCCCACAGCTTTCTGTAAGAACTGCTTTCAGACACTTGAAGTCAATTCAGATTTTATCTTCAAATAGTGTCCTACATCTGTCACAGATTATCTGCATTTTCCTACATATTTACTAAAATATTTCCAACCATTAAAAAGTTCGAAGCCTTAGAAAAAAGCAGGCTGCTTCTGACCCACACTGCTATCTAACTGCCTAATATCTGAATGGAGAATTTCCTGAGAGCAAATAATGAATGAACCTACTAAAAGGAGAGCAGCAGCCATGTCCATGGGCTTGGGATGGCCATCACATGTCTTGGAGCTGCTGCAGGTGGCAGCCACTCCGAGTATTCCTGAACACAAATAACTGCTGTTGGCTATAGAAACTCATGTGTGCATGAACAGAAGAGCTGAGTGCCATTGCTGACAACAGTTATGTCTTTCTGATTCACTGCAGCAGCAGCTCACTTCTCTAACCCATGATAATGAACTGTTCTGAAGCTACTAAGTTAGTCCCAAGGGCAGAAAATTGGTTTAGTTCAAAACACACTAATAAAGAAATAGGTCAAATTCATTGCTGGCATTATAGATACACTTGTAGAGGATGACAAAATGTATTTCTTCTCAGCTGAAAAGCAGATGATGTTTATTATAGAAGCCCACATTCAAGTACCTATTACATGTTCTTTTTAGCTAATCTGTATCTAAAATATATCATAAAATCATCCACATACCTGTGGCATTGTAACAGTATGCATCGTACCGAGCACTTGTATTGGCTGAAAGCTTGGAAATGCCTGTATTATTTCCTGCACAAAGATGATAGGGCTTGATTCGTGGGATAACAACATGCCCCACTACAAAACCATACCTGTGAAGAACAGAGGCAAATAAATCATGTTATTTACTAGAGCAGATGGCACCTCAAACATGAAGAAGCTACAAAGAAGTCATTATTTTCTAAAAGTCTAGATATTATCATAGAATCCATCGGGTTGGAAAAGACCTCCAAGATCAAGTCCAAACCTGCTGTTGTTACTAGACCATGGCACTAAGTGCCACATCCAGTCTCAGCTTAAAAGCCTCCAGGGACAGTGAATTCACCACCTCCCTGGGCAGCACATTCCAATGCATGATTTTTTTGTTTCTTTTTCATTCCCTTTTTGTTTGAGGGTTCCTTTCTCACACGTAGCTTTATCAGTCTCCAGCCACTCAACAGTGTTTTGCACAGAATTTCTAGAGCTAAACCCATTAAACTAAATGAGCACCTTATTAGCTAGAGCTCTAGGTTCCAGAGCAAGGCAGTGAAAGTGAGGGAGGCAAGTGCACTTGTTGTTTAGTGGGAGGTTGTATTACCTGACACTAAAGAGTAGATTATTTCTTCTTCAGGGTTTCACACTTACACTGCTTTAACATAACATACTGCTCAGTGATATTTCACAGTGTTGTGGGCTCAATTTATGGTACCTGAGCAAATTTTTACAGTGATTGTAAGACACATCATATTCTGCAAAAACTGTCAGCTTAGTAAAATAGTCAAATACAACACTCATTCATCCACAAATTTTAACTGTATCTTTCAGTTGAACAATGTGGTTATTATGTACAGAACTCATATATTTCAGTGAGCAAAGCTATATAATGCACAATGCATCGTTACTGTTTCGCAATCCTGTAATATCTGACTGATCCCAATGTATTTAACTGGGAGATGTGACCGCAATCCTGTAATATCTGACTGATCCCCATGTATTTAACTGGGAGACGTGATAGAATGGTAACAAGAACTGGGGTTTGGTTCAGGTTTCATTTCTTGAGAGGTATGATTTATCAGGGAGAAGTAAATGTCACAGCTTTGCAGTTTTTTATCTATGAACATCATTCCACTTACATGTCTAATGTGCAGATACTTGCAATTCTGAAACTCTCTTGTAGGTGGAATTATAAATTACTTTACTCACACTCCCAACTGAGCCTACAATGATGACACTTATAAACCATTATTGACCTACTTGTGTAATGTTCTGTCGATTCATGTTATTCACTCCCCATTCCACATGTATTCTGGCAATTATATGCTGTATATTTTTCCTTTCCTACTCAAGCTTGATAAGAGCCAAGGCTTATTGACAAGGACATCTAGCACAAGATCAACAAATAAAAGGAAGAGGGTGGGAGGATTGGCCAGAAGGAAGGGAGGAAGGAATCCTATCTACATGCCTCACATGTCCAAATCTGTCCTCTGGCAAACTGTGAATTAGGGAAAACTGTAACACTAATGAAAAACTACAGCTCCTCACTGCAAAAAAAACCCCTCAAAACACCACCATTCCCTCCTCTCCTTCTTTCAATTACCTATATATTTTAACTTCAGAAAATACTTTCCATATTGCAGAATACTCATAATTAGTAGTGCAAGAAATCTCTACCCCCAGGCATTAATTAGGACTTTATCTCTACATACTGTGCAATGCTGAATGCTATGTATGCTCATATGTTAATGCCAGAAAAAAAACATGCCTACTATTTTATGAAGGACTATTTCTTCAGAGTAAAGAACTGCTTCCAGTCTTTATGTGGTACATTTAAATTACATTCCCACTTCTCATGGAAGAATCTTCCAGGAATTCTCTGTCCACTGTTCCCTGACACTATTGTCCACATCTTTCACCACCATAAAACTTGTGGTAATGAACATATGCTGTCACCAAAAGCAGTGCATGCCATTTATATGTGTGAGAATCTTTTCAAGGCATGGCACATGTATCTTTCCATGCTTACAAACTGCCTCATATGGATTTTTAATTTGAAAGGAGCTTTATTCCACTCTCATGGGCTTGTAAGTCAATGGGAAAGAACATTCATGCATTAGGCATTAAAAAAAGTAAAACACCACTGGCTAAACCGAAGTGAAGCAATTCACAGGAAATAGTTGCAAGCAGTACTGATGTCATTAGTATTTCTCATGGTACCACAGTGAAAGTTTTAAACTTTTGGAGAAATGTCCACAGAATTTCACTATTCCAGTCAGTTAGAAGATAAATTCCATTTTTCCCTATTTGCTGTTTAATTTAGACTGCAATAAAGTTGAAAATCTACTGAAGTTTATTTCAATTCCATAATGGTTTACCAACATGAATCTACTGGACTGCAGGGATCATGCACTGGTGAAGTCTGAGATCCTGAGGGAAATGGGTCAGGTGAAGAGTAAAGTCAGGACCCTGAATTTTAGGAAAGTAAACTTTCAGGACTTCAAGGAGTTAGTCAATAGAAGTCCCTGGGACACTGCCCTCAGGGTCAAGAGTGCAGAACAGAGCTGGTGGGTCTTCAAGGATGCTTTCCATAGAGTGCAAGAGTTCTTGATCCCCTGTTGTAAGAAATCAGGAAAGCAAACTCAGAGACTAGAGTGCAAGAGTTCTTGATCCCCTGTTTTAAGAAATCAGGAAAGCAAGCTCAGAGACCAGCATGGCTGAGTTGGACCCGCTGTCAGACTAAAGGACAAGAAGGAAATAGGCAGGCAGTGGAAGTGGGAATAGGTATCCTGGGAAGAGAATGGGACACAGTCCAGTTGTGTAAGGATGGGGTGAGTAAGGCCAAGGTACAGCTGGTGCTGAACAGGGCAAGGGATGCAGAGAATAATAAAAGTTTCTACAGTAAATCACCCAGAAAAGGAAGGCCAAAGAAAGCATACCCCCAAGTTGAGGAAGATTGGCAAACTGGTAAAAATAGAGAAGGAGAAGGCTGAGGTACTCAACAACTTCTTTGCCTCAGTGTTCAACAGCAGTCTCTCTTCCCATACCTCTCGAGTGGATGGACCACAAGTGAGGGACTAGGGGAGCAAAGTCTCTCCTACCATAAGACAAGATCAGATTTGTGCATTTGTTGCCCTATGCATCATTAATAACTGAGGGTAATTAAGTCACTTAACAACATGGTTTTGGCTTTTTTAACAATCACTATAACTGCCTTCAGAAAGTTCTGTAACAACATGGTTTTGGCTTTTTTAACAATTACTATGACTGCCTTCAGAAAGTTCTGTGTTCACAGACCATAAGAAAGCACTAACACTGTGGCCATGTTTTCACTGGGATGTCAAGAGTTCATCCCTCAGAGTAACACTTTTTATTGTTCCTTGACAAGATAGAGTTCCATATACTGTATATATCATCTTCAGCCTTTGGCCTTACATCAGGTCCTGACTTTTCACATACTTATCTTACCAATGATTCAGTGACACAGTATGATCTGAACATCTTCCTAATTAGTTTATTAGACTGCCAACTTTTTAACTTTACATTTTATCTGCGAGAGGTTATGATTTTCAAATATAATTGGTAAAGGCTACATGCACCAAGGATTTATTTATTACTGGACCCAGAGCAAACATACACAGCACAAAGATGTTTTGTTCATTACAGAACATAACTTACTTAACTGATCCAGCCATTTTAACAGCTGGGAAGTCAAGTGTAATTATTACAGTGCAGCATGAATGGATGGACTTGTCACAATATATTATTTTTTCATGAATTTCTTTACCTGCACGTTTCAAATCCAAGCTCATGAGCTCTCTTCAACTGCTCTAGTGTTGCCAAGGTACTATTGAGAGCTCTGCAGAGCTCGACTGCTTCCGATCGTGTGAGGCTGTAGCGACCATTTTTCTCAACATGAAAAACTCCTCCATATCTGCAACTTACGTTGAATTCTGTTATCAAAAGAAAAGAGAAAAAAAAAAAGGTTTTACAAATTGCTTCTCTGAAACCAGGAAATGACTTATTTTCAAGCACAAACCACCACCAAGCAGCAGCTACCAATTCATTCAGAAAAAGCACTATGCCTTTCAACCACCATCTTCGTTCTTCCCCCTCTTTGGGCTGAGGCACAAGCTAAGTCTCCAGCCTTTTTTAAAATAACAATACAACATGCCTTTGTGAGGTATCTAGAACTTTTAACATCCTATTAATGATGTGCAGAAAATATAAATACTTGTCTAAGTCTTGGAATCTACATTACTGCAAAACTAACTGAATACTCAAATGTACTTGAAAACAAAATATTCAAACCAGAATTTTTCTAAGATGAAATGGTATATAATAAGAGCTTTTATGATCATAAGTTCCTTAATTATCTTACTGTGATCTCTTCACAGTGTATGAATCTATGTGACAACTCCAAGTTTCAGAACTAGTTCAAGTAACATGTTCCTGTTCCTTGCTAGACAAAGGCAGAAAATGGTTTTATGTTGCATGATCTCCCTGAGACAAAAACTATTTGCATGACCTACATGAAACAAAAACTAAGCTGCACAGATAGTCTGAACTAGAACAACATCATGTTGTTAAACACTCCCTGAAAGATAATCTTTAAACTCTTCTTATTCAGCCAGCTTGGGCAGATAAAGTACCAAATATACATTATATAAGGGTTCACATGAATGGATTTCTTGCCACCTGTTCATTCACCTTCACAGTATTTCTCTCCATTTTGAAAGGTCTCATGCTGAATTCATGCTCATGCACAAACCTCTTACTGCCAACCCACGTCAGCATTTCAATATGTACTGCATCAAGTTTAATGTTAAAGGATGTCCTAGATGGATTTAAACTTAATAATAGTGTAAATGTTTGCAGATGGAACTAACTTTCAATGGCAAACAGTATGAGGATAAAACTTTTGTACAAAGTAAGTTAGGTTATAGAGTTATGTTGTACAATTTGTTTTCCAGTCTTAAGCTTGCCAATCCTGAACAAGCAGTATTTGAAAAGCCTGCATGAGTAGAGCACCTCATACCAATCACTGCAGACACTGAATGAAAGGCATAAAGGCTAGAGACTCTGAGGAGATCATACTCCAACTCATCATTAAGCTGGAAAGATACTGCAACTAGTGGGAAAATGGTATAAGCCAAGGAAAGTCTGTGACTGATAACATGAGAGGAAACACAAACATTCAGTTGTCACCTTTTTAACAGGATCAGCTAAGAAAGAGTTAATGATAATCATATCAATAATAGCAGTAACAATACAAATAAGCATAATGATGTGCGTGGAGAAAATGGGGAAGAAACAGGACACTTCAAAGCAATGTGAATTAACTTTGCTTCTGCCTCACCTTTCCCTCAGGAGAAAAAAAGTGGCTGCAACTCCAAACTAGAATGACAAGTGCAAAGCACACTTAATAGGAGTAGCCTATTATTACCAGTGAAGAGAGGAGCATGACTCTTTTTTATCTCAATTTTAATTGAAGTTCCATGTGCAAGAAAAGAAAAAATAGACTAGTCTTCTCTAAATATTAAAAGAGTGTGTCTGTTACATCTATTTTAAAAAAAAAGTCATAGAATCAACTGGGTTGGAA
>NW_008649907.1:321910-332074 GCF_000695815.1 Acanthisitta chloris | reverse complement strand
CACGAATCAGGGGAGCACATTTCACAGATTCTACCCAAAGTTTAAGCTGCTCCCTAGAAATACCATTAATTGCATATCCCTCCACCTGGAAATAACTAGCTGGATTTTTAATTGCAAATGAAAAATTATTTCTTTATTTTCCTTGCAGTGCTGGGCTTGCATTTTTAATATTTGTGATAATTATTGGGGTTTCTTTCCTTTCTCAGTCTTTTCAAATAATTCCTTTTTTCTTTTATTTCAAAAGCAGATGTATTGCTGAAGGAGATACTGCAAAGCAGTGACAACTAGCAGTGCTTCTACTCATGTCTACAGCTTTGAGGCTGAACGAACTCCAGAAATCCAAGTAGAAGACCAAGAGTAGAGATTATCTGTGGCTTCCCATGGCAGATGGAATACCTATTCCCTGCCACTGTGAACTAGAGAGTTAAACCTTCTGTCTTAACTTGCCTATAAATTGTTGGAAAAGATGTGTGCTAGCATGTACCACCATAAAGAAAATGATGCCACAAGGAAGGCGTTGACTAAGACCTCACTAAGCTAAGACAGAAGGACAACAGCTTTTCCTCCTGTCAGAACTCCGGATTATCAAGCATGTTTGAGAAATACATTTAGTATAAACAGAGCAAACATCATCCCCTTAGTCGCTTTCGTCTTTTCTGCCTTGATTCTTTGCCCCAAGAAAAAGATGAAAGAACAGGATCTAACTGCTTAGCTACACATTTATTTCCACCCCCTCCATCACCTACTCTTTCCACTTGTTCCTGTTATTAGCACAAACCCTGAACCTGCCATACAGTTCCCTTATAGAGACCCATACAAATTCATTAGAACTACAGGCTAACACATGTCAACTCCTCTTCCTATTACAAAATAATACTTGATAACCGGTACTGGCAATTGGAACCTCGCTGTTGATTTTAGCAGAACACTCATTCTCATACATCAAAGACATGCTACAACTTATTAAATCACGTAGTACAGAGACTTTCTTTTTTTTTCATCTGCAAACACAGGTTTTTTTTCGGTTTGTGAAAAAGCAAACTCCAATATACATGTAACCCTCTACAGCACTAACCCCTGACTTCTGTCTCCCAGAAAAAATACTACTAATCAACAAGGTGAACCATAACACTCCTTTCAAGTTTTTCATCCAAAGGAATAGAAACATTTCATGAAACAATAACCATACCTTTTCTGTCAGCCAGTAGAAAAGTGAAGGATTCTGTGCTCTCTTAACGTCATTGAGCTCTGATGTACAATTTGATACAACAAACATCTTCCCAGTAAACTCCACATACATCAAGCTTTAAAGCAGGATATGAATATAACTTCTAGGGGAAGCTATGAAGTGGTGTTTCTGGACAAATGAAGAACTCCTAAAGAATCACACTCAGTGCTAATATATTCATTCAGAGATATTATTAAGTCGTTTGCTGGTATGGGTACAATTATTGCTTTCAACAAACCCACTCTGAGTAGAAAGTCATCCTCAAAAATGCCTTATTTTATTTATTTATAAACAATAATTATATTACATATCAGCATGTAAATTATTGCTATATCTTATATCATATAACAGTATATTATTTTATGTTATGCATGTATATATATTTACATTATCTATTAAACATTGGGAATGTATGCTTACAGACATTATATCATGAACCAAAGTACACCAGAGATGTTTATATCAAGTTCAGTAAGGACCTTAACACAGCTTACTTTCCTCTAGAGAGAGATGCATCACTTTATTTAAAAGGTGTAACCAATGTCTTCACATCGTGTTCAATTGCCAAGCCCTAACCCCATTGACTGATCTTTGTATTTGAACCAGTCATATTCAGGTGCAGTAACTGTTTCCACCCAAATTTCTGGTTTTAATCATCGATAAGTATCACAGCACAAGCTTCTATTCTGTTTCCCATGAAAGAACAAAGACTCTGATAATCACCAGTTGACGGGACAGAATTGATATATGACAGAATGCACTAAGGAAACAGCCTTGGATCCTGTCATGTAAGGAACATGCTCTTCCAGATCATAAGTTGTTTAACTAGCTCATCTTCTGACAGGCTGTGCTCATTTCAGCTTGTCGAAGGAAGAATTCCCTTTTGGCTGATTTCTTCCAGGTTTCCCTGTACAGACATCCAGTTTACTTGGGCACAGACAGAACTCAGTGTAAAGTAAATATGTTTTCCAAATCTGCTGATTTAGCTTCTACTCACTGAAGTCAATGGGATTTTTGCCCAGGAGAAGTTCATTCCTTTTACTTTGAGATTAAACATTTCCTGCATCCAGTCCAAGGCTTTTTTCTGAACAGAGGAAAGCAACTAAGCCTGGCAAAATGCCTTATCAATGTACACTCTAAACCACAACAAAACACATTAGCTGAAATAATAAGTCATCATTTGCAAAATATGAACTACCTGTAAACACATTTCCTAAAACTGTTTATCAAGACAAAAAAACCCCGAAAAACAAACAACACTCCAACAAAACAAATAATACATCTAAAATCTGCAGAAGGAAAATGATGCAACTTCTCCCATGCTCACATGACATCATGAGGGGGGAAAAAAAGTCAAACCAAACAAACCACAAAAATCTGACAAATATGGTAAGACTAAGGTTTCAGGTACACTTTACTTCCACTGAAAGTACAAAATTCTGTTGCTCGCCTTTCCAAAGCTTTCTTCATAATACAATACATTTTTTGTTAGCTGCACTTACTTGCAATCAATACCCATTTTGCAAAGACTTAATAATAATAGCTATTACAAATAAGTAATTTTCTAGTGAGATATACTGATAGTCCAAATCTGCCTCTCTGCAAATACCTGCAAGAGGCTTTGTCTCTATTTGAAATGCTGCAAGCCTCTTGCCAGTCTAACAGTTAAGGAGTCTGTTTTCCAAATTTACGGCAGAGCATGATCAGATAATTTATCATTTAGAAAGCAAAACTTTCAGATATAAAATATTTCCTCAAATGTTCCAAGTTGGCCATATTTTAGCAATTAAAAGGCATTGCATGCTGATATTCTTTGTGCAAACACAATTTTAAGTATCTCTAACTTTTCCTTTGTATTTCTGTATGTTTAGGTATTTTATATAAATTTACATGAATTTTATATAGTCATGTGCATTGATACCTATGTTAGATAAAAATATATTTTTATATATCTATAAATGTGTAGCATTTATATGTTATACATCAACATATTATATATATGCATATATACACATATTCATATGTTGGTTATATAGAAAGAAAATGCAGCATCCAAGTTCAGGCAGGATACTAACTTTTAATCAAATTGATTAATATCAGTAGAAAGAAGAGAATGAAGACAAAAAGAAATGGTCTCAAGCTGTACCAGGAGAGGTTCAGGCTGGACATCAGGAAGAATTTCTTCACTGAATAGGTGGTTAAGTGTGGGAATGGGCTGCCCAGGGAGGTAGTGGAATCACCATCCTAGGAAGTGTTTAAGCAATAACGGAACTTGGCACTTAATGCTATAGTCTAGTTGACAAGTTGGACTCAGTGATCTTTGAGGTCTTTTCCAAACTTAATGATTCTATGTTTCTAAGATCATTAAGAAAGAGATCCCTAATTCCAGTAAAATACAGCACTGCCATAGTAATCTGTAACATTTATAGAGCCATGAAAGAACAAATTTGAATGAAATTAGATTTCAACACAAGTTTTTCATACAAATGTTCCAGTCAATTCACTAGGTTTCCCAGAACGAGGATAGTCCTATCTAGATAAAAGAGGGATGAACTGGAGATGCCATAAAGATACTGATGTTTTGAAGCCAAATATCACTTGTTTGAGCACTATTAGCCAAGCACACAGAGACACTGTGAGCAGGATACACCTAACTGAGAAGTATAATGCAATTATTTGTTGGTTAAGTTAATGCAAAATATAGCAGGGATTTAACAAACTATGAAGCCAAGCATTAGTGCTCACCATGTCAATAAGGCAGCTGCACAGTGTTCCCAGGCCAGGCTTGTCTGAGTTGCTACCTTCTACCACCTTTATAGCTTCTGACTCCTCTCCTCTGCCTCCCATTTTGCTTTTAAGACTCCATACCTTTCTACAGAAATATCTTTTTCTCCTCTAGAACACTTGAGCTACTAATTACCCTCTCTCAACAATCAAGTTTCTGCTTGTATATTTTACCTTTCTTATCTCTTTGCAGATGTTTAGAACAGGTCTGCTTTAGCAGCTACAGTCAAGATTAAGCAGCTGGACTGTAAGAGTTAAGCCTTGATTCCTTGGTATTCAGGCAATTTAAACCACACATGCAGGGAAGCTTACAGTTGGAGTAGCAGACAGGGCATGATCATAGAATCATAGAGTTTAAGGGTTGGAATGGACCTTACAGATCATCTAGTTGCAACCCACCCTGTCATGGGTAGGGACACCTCCTCACTAGACCAGGTTGCTCAAGGCTTCATCCAGCCTTGAACACCACCAGGGCTGGGGCAGCCACCACATCCCTGTGCAACCTGTGCCAGTGTCTCACCACCCTTAGAGTGAAAAACATTTTTCTCACATCCAACCTCGACTTTCTCTCCTGCAGTTTGAACCCATTACCTCTTATCCTATCACTGCAGTTCCTAACAAAAAGTCACTCTCTGGCTCCCTTGTAGGCCCTTCAGATATTGAAAAGTTGCTATGAGGTCTCCACACAGTCTTCTCCAGACCGAACAGCGCCAACTTCCTCAGCCTGTCTTCGTGTGTGAGGTGCTCTAGTCCTCTTATCAACTTCGTGACCTCCTCTGGACTTGCTCCAACAGTTCCATGTCCTTCTTATGTTGAGGACACCAGAATTGCACGCAGTATTCCAGGTAGGGTCTCAGGAGAGCAGAGAGGAAGAATCACCTTTTTTGACCTGCTAGCCACACTGCTTTTGATGCAGCCCAGGATTCGCTTGGCTTTCTGATGATGTATCTCTCTGAGAAGTCCAAGTCTTCGCTATAAAACAGTCTAGAATTTTGCAGGGATCCAGATATCAACATTGTGAAATCATCTTGTTGTACACAGCAGATTTCACTATGGTATGTATAGTACACTTAAACCCAGGAATTATGACAAAATAACACAGTGAAAAATCATGTTTCTGACTTCTTCCCTTGCTTACATGGGACCCACTGCAATTGGACTCTGAAATTTCTTTTATGATGTTGGAAGTTGAGCAAAGCCAAATAACTTATGCTATAATAGCACCTTATACAAACATTTTAAAATGTTCATCTGTTTCCCATTATTTGTGGAGAACAATGTCACACTAGATTTACACCATCTCTAATTCTGTTTTTTAATTGAAAAAGGAGGTCTGTTGCATAACTAAGACAATGACGAGAGAGCTAGGAAATTCAGGTAAGGAGCCAAAATCTGTCCTAGGCACAGACTGTGAAGGAATGAAGTACTTTAGTCACAAGTCCATCCACATCAATATATTACTGTCTGAATGTCAAAGTGAGGACAGACTGGATAGACTGAGTTTCTCTGTGTATCTCTGAAAAATGAGAAAAAAATATTTCCCTTTCAAAACAGATATTCCGAGTTGTGGTACCCTAATATTTCTTTAACACTTACAGATTCTCAGGTAGAATGTATTGGCCTTACATAAGTCAAAGTATTATTCTATTATTACCTATTTAACACCTAGTTAAACATTACTTAACCCACTGGCATAAACCCAATACATCCCCATTAAGTTAAATATTGCTAGTGCACTATTGTTTAAATTAAGCACTAGTCTAAAGCAGCAGTAAATGTTGTTCACTGTCATTAGGGTAAATTGGTTCCCTGGGCAACATACCGGGAATGCAGGTGTCTTGATTACATGGGTCCTCATTAAATACAGTACACGATTTCTTCCAAAAGGGAATGCAAGCTGATTGTGATACAAAACTCCACTATTCTTTTTTGCAGTGAGGGATGACGCACAAAGACAACTACCAGAATGTACATGCGCCCATCTCCCTGCAGCAGCTCCCAGATCCCTTTACAGAACAATGTTTGCCAATTGTGTTGTGCTTTAGTCGCAGGCCCTGAGCACAGAAAAAGCTCTACCCAGATAGGGATCTACAAGAGAACAAGGAACTATTGATGCCAGGCATCCTCTTGCAGACAGCTCTTTATATGACTGAAACCTTGAAGCAGATAAGGCTCTGCACAGATGGAAGTATAGTGCTCCTATAGTAAATTGCAGGACCAGAGCTTGAGATGATAATCACTTGCTATTTATCAAGGATTGTGTCTTCTGTGAAGACCCTAGTATACCTCAGGGGACTACATCATAATGAGATGTACTGTATCTCACACACCTGAAGTATTGGAGTTCAGCTATGATAATGTGTTCATGTTCTTACTGCATTTTTCAGTTACTAATATGACAAAATAGCCTAAAGTGTATTAGATTAATAACCATAAAAAACCCTTTTAAAAGAAACAGAGGCTTTGAAATGCTAACTTAAGTACTTTTATTTCTGTTCAATAGGGGATTTTTGCACTGGAAGGGTTAAGAAGTGATAGTAGTGCTTAGAGTCATATAAACTGCTCTTGTTAGCAACTACTATATGGAAGTGAAGGACAGCTGGTGATCCTTGCCTTGGGGTTAGCAATTTGATATCTATTTCAGTTTTTTTTCTTGACAATGTAAACCCTATACATCATTTACATAATGCAACACACTTGCATTCTTCTGCTGGGCTTCAGAATTTAGATTAGTAACAGAAACATCAGTTACAATGGTTAAACAATATAGATGTCATCCATTAATACATTAGTTTTACTCATTGTCCCAGTGCAACCTTTTAACTAGAATATCTTCAACCTAGAGATGCAATTCCTTCCATACAGACCTTTCTAATATAATTATATATATGTAGACTGAATGACATAGATATTTATTGATTCTACCTTCTACTGGCAATGAAAACCAAAGCAATTTATTCTAAGGAACCTACAGCAAAGCAGGAATATTAGGACTTTAAAACAGGGCTATGCAATAAACAGTGAAGATTCATATGTTAAGAATCAACCAGAGAAACTGAAATGAAAAATAGAACCATACAAAGACTGAAAGTGTTTTACAGGAATAGAGCATCACACAAGTACAAACTCACTAGCTGCATGAGTGTGTGCACATGCAAAGAGGAGGAGCCTAAAAGAACCATGCTCCTGAGGCATCATATACCAAGATGTCAAAGTGATGCTGTACTCTTTCTTCATTTCTCTTAACTAGCAAACCCAACAAGCAACAGATTTATGAGAAAATATAGTAAAAGTTACACAAGACTTTAACTCCAAGCTTTAATATGGGGAAAAGATTCTGAATATGACTGCTATGAGTAGGTTTGGGTGAATTCCATTATACTTTGAAGTCAGATACATATGGTAACTCATTCTACTCAACTCCTAATGCTGCTTGAGCTCCACCAAGTATATGCGGCAAAACCACAGAAAAATTGAAGACTTGCCTAGTTTGAGATTTTATTTTAAGCTGGAAAAATCATTATTTCTTTATGCAAAGGTTTGCCAAGATATGAGCAACACAGCCCTTGTTTTAGGTGTGTCAGGACAGTAGGAATGATGAGTGGGTGCTGCTACAAAAGATCTTACATGCTTTGCACGTGTCTTAATGTGCAGGTAGCTAGATGTTGGAGGAAGTTCTGCCTTCTCAGATGCTGAGAAGTTGTACTATGAATTTTAATATATTATAAATGGAACTGAGTATTGCCAAACACAAGCACTAGAAAGCTTAAGCCAGACCATTATCAAAATCATGAGGTTGAACTAGAAATTATGAGATTTGAAATACGCTCAATATGCATTTCTCTTACTGACTCGTTCATTTAAGGCTTACATCACATTCAGATCTTGTTTTGAGATATTCACTGACAAGGACTGTCATGGTCTAATCCCAGCAGCCACCAAACACAATACAGCCACTCACTCACTCCTCCACCAGTAGAATGGGGAATCAGAAGGGTAAAAGCTAGAAAACATGTGGGTTGAGATAAAGACAGTTTACTAGGGAAAGTCATGCACACAAGCAAAGAAAATAAGAAATTAATTCACTGCTTCTCATGGGCAGGAGGTGTTCAGCCATCTCTAGGAGAACAGGGACCCACCACACAGAAGTTACTTGGGAAGACAAATGCCATCCCTCCAAACATCCTCCACTTCCTCCTTCTTCCCCCACCTTTTGTATACTGAGCATGATGTCATATGATCTGGGACATCCCTTTGGTCAGTTTGGGTCACCTGTCCTGGCTATATCTTCTTGCAAACTCTCATGCACCCCCAACTTCCCTGCCAGCTTCGCAGTATGGGAAGCAGCAAAGGTCTTGGCTCTGTATAAGATCTGCTCATCAATGACAAAAAAATCTCCATATTATCAACCCTGTGTTCAGCAGAAATCCTAAACCAAGCCCCATACTAGTCACTGTGAAGAAAATTAATCCTACCCCAGCCTCAACCAGCACAACAACAAAAAAAAAATAAAAATGAAGAGAGAAACAGAGAGAGGGAAAAGAAAGATTCTTGCCTCCAGAATTAGAGAACCAAAGGAAAGTAGTAAGTAAAGCAGTAACAGCTGACAGAAGAACCTGTTCTCCCTAGTCAAGTCTTTTAGAAACAGCTGACAGAAGAACCTGTTCTCCCCAGTCAAGTCCTTTAGGCTACTTAGTTTGCTCTTTAGTGAACCAACACTAGGTTTACAGTGCCTGTTAGGGTGCAAGTGCAGCTCACAGACACATAGGAAACAGTTTGAGTGCTGGTAGAAGTGCACTAACACCACACATTATAGGCCAAACTAGAAGCATTCAGCCTATATTCCAATCACAGTCTACTAAACCAAGGTCAGTGCTGCACTAGTTTCACAGCCATGTGTGCTTGAAGGGATTTTGTAAGTTAAATCTTATTTTAACTAAGAGATGCTATAAATATTGAGTATAGCACATTTCATCCATTTCTTATGATTTCACTTCCTTACCTAATTTGGAATAGTCCCTTTTTCTCCTCTTCTTTGCTTTCACCTGTCTGATCACAGGAAACTTCCCAGGATGATGTCTTATTTTTTTCTTAATTTGATTTAGGTTTTTTAAATCAGGTGTATGGAAACACCTGAGGTAACATAGCTAAATCACAAGTGGTGTTTGCAGGCACAGCACTCTAACAAAACACAATACAGTTGTACGAGATAGCTGTTCCGAGGGGATGTGTTTGGAATTTTTACCCTTTGCATAAAAAATAGAAAGATTCAGTTCAAACCTCAGAGTCTGAGACTAATGTCTTGAAAGCATCCTAAATGTTCAGTAACAATGCAGCTTCTCCCCATAGCAAAAGTAATGATAATATTGGTAAAATATGATAACATGATTAATGTACTAAGCAGAGATCTTTCTATAAATACAGAGGTAACCTACAACTTAAAATAACATTTTAAACTCAGATTTCTAGAAAAATACTTAGGTGAGAACCTCCCAAAATAGTCTCAGAAATTATCCTACCTGGTTAAATTACCTATAATTTAAGCAAAAGATGGAAAAAATAGCAGCTACGTAACAGACCACATAATCTGAAAAGAAAAAAAAGTACTGAAAGAACAAAAATGGGGAAAAGGACAAAGATAAACACAGAAGTGTAATTTCTGTAAATCAGGTGGCAAGCATTTTCTAAAAAGTAGTTCCAATATCCTCTTTCTCAGTAATATTGTATTACTGAGTTAGATCCTCTCATAATGTGGCTTTGTAACAATGCATCAGCTTGGAATACATTCATCTACGTCTTTTTCAGACAAACAAAAGTAGGGGGAAGGAAAAAGAAGAGACAATAGAATGCCACTTAGCACAAGACTGTCTACCACTTCCATTGCTGAACACCAGTGACACTTGTAGTTGTGCTAATGGCCAGGAAACCCTGGACGCTTTGCCAAGGAGTCCATCGTACTGTGATTAGAGGAGGAGAGGATTTCCATCTGCCTTATTCCCATAACAAATCTGGCTACTTCCAGAAACTATGTGGAGGAGTTAAAAAGACTATACTCTGTCAATATGGTTCCAAACAAATGCAATCAATCTGCATATTTGCTGTGAGGTCAGTCAAATTATTCCCATTCCTTGGGTTGTATTGTTGGTGGTCTC
>NW_008649907.1:311803-321889 GCF_000695815.1 Acanthisitta chloris | reverse complement strand
TGATTTGAAGAGGTGCAGAACATCTTATCTCAATGTATTTCTGACTTGATAACAGATTTGTTCGCACTAAAAATCCACTGCATCCCACCAGGTGATAAAAATTGCTCCAACTGTTTGAAAATCTAGCACTTACTATTATCTGATTATGGAATGCATTTCCAGTAATTCAATGATTGATTCCAGCCAACAATCCTTCAGAACAGTGTAGGTTTTACTGAATCTGGACAACCCTCTAAATTGTTGCAATGGCCTCCTCCTGCAACATGGCATCAATAAGAGTGGTCTGAGCTCTTACTTAGAACAGTGACCTGTTCTAGAACAGGGTCAGAACAAGACTCCAACAAATAGCAAAACAAGTCCAAAAGAAAAAGGTTACTGGATGCGAACATAGATCCACAGAGGTGCCAGGAATTATACCTACCTGTACATGCTGAATATCTGATCCTAACTTCCCATGCCCTGTCAAATAAACAGGGACAAGGTAAGGCTTGTGGTTGGAACATACTGCACTTTTGCTTGTCCCAGTTCTCAAAAGACAAAGCAGTTCTGTATCCTATGGTGCCATAAGGGCTGGCACTAGGAGAATGAGGGAGCCATAAATCAGTCACCTCTTCTTTGTGCCAAGCAAACCACAGCAGTGAAGAAAATTTTGTCCCTGCTCCTTTGATATTCTAGAGGGCCTACACCCTAGCTTACTAGTTAAAGAAGTCTTGCTGCCTTTCCTGCCTCTTACACAACCTTGCTAGTTATACAACACCATGCATGCTTTGAAACCTCTGCCTTACTCACTCATCCAAACACCAACTTTCCTCATAGCTTTGCGCAACACTTACGATGAGCTGAAACCTGGGAATCAAACATGATGCATGACACAAGAAAGCTGCAATTGAGAAATAAATAAATAATTGTGGAACTGCCAACTGAGACAAACTCTATAAACTATTGTGTTTGCAATATCACGCTGCATGTTTCAGTACTTGAAGTCCTACAGTATATACTTTACTGATCGATTTGCATACCATATCGATCTCAAGAGTTGAATAATGCGTTTGATTTGTGGCACTTCTGCATAATTTTCTGATTAAGTTACTTATTTAACCTATTGACCTTTACTCTTAATTAAAGAACCTATGTAGATGTTGAGCCGTAATCAACTTGCACACTACTGAGTGGAATTTACATCTTGTGGAATTTACTTACTCTTTAAGGCTTTACACTGACACTGTGTGGTATGCAATGGACATTTTCATCCTCTGCAGTCTAAATTTGTGAAGCATCCTAGGAACCAAACTTTATTTCCAACAGTTTTCAAACAAAATTCTCATAGGCATTTGGTCTTTGAAAAAAAGTAATTCAGACAACAGAAATTCCTACTTTGAAAGCCTACAAGAAGAAAAGCAAGTCAAATCTGTCTAGTTGTCTTATGCAACTGGTCCACTTGCAGTTATACCTGTTGAACATTCAGGTTCAGTTTTAGATTGGATCTCTGTCATATACACCATGTACACCTATACTGTATGTACCCAAAAAAAGTCCCTGCTCTACAGACCTGGCAGCACATTACATTTAGCATGGGTCACCAATCAGAACTTCAAAATTACAATAGAACTAACCATTTATCACTAATATGGAATCCTAATTTGAGAAAATTGTGACATTTTCACAATTGAGAAATTGAGAAAAAGTTGGTGAACAAAGTAAAAAACAACAACAACTACAAAACACCAAACAAAGAAACAAATAAAACCACCACAAAACCACTAAACCCCCCCAAATCAGTACACCTTGGTCATTACTTTGTGCTATATTCTGTTTACTAATATTTATAAGTACAATGTAATTTTAATAATTTATAGCACTTTGTTGTTCATACTAAGTGTAATATGGTATTTTATTGATTCACTGTAAAGCTAAAGGATATCTCAATAATTCAGTTGACAAACACACTGCAACATTTTCTGTGTCTGGAAACCATTGTGTCGATGACCTGGAAAGTCAGCAGTTTGATAGTATACATTAACTAAGTATTTAGAAGCTGCAGTTATACCTTCTTTACAATTACATATCCCTCATCTGTCCCTGCATATACCTCACCAAAACGATAAAGATGAGATAAAATGTGACAAGAAGATAATGTTCAGTAATCACTCTGAGCCAAAGAGTATGACAGTGCTATGCCCCTTGAGACAGTTCTTAATGCCCCACAGTAAGCAACCAGAAAACAAAAGTCACTGACTTACTCAACTACTGATAGCCTTAACAACAAATTATGTCTGTGGTTAGAGCCAAGGTATATGAGTCAAAACTAACAGGCATAAACATAATAATATAAAACAAGTTGGTGAATTGAAACCGAGTGGGTTACACTCCATGTGGACTGAACAAAGCAAAAGACAGTTCCAGCATAATTGAAACTAAATCTCTAACCTTTCTGCACAACTGCATTCTTTCCAATAGCACTCCACATTGATGTCACCTACAAGGAAGTCTCTTTTTTTATTTTAAGGTCAGAAAGCCTTTATTGACTGGGGATTTTACTTTACTCACCTTGTTTCCATATGAACACCAGGATTCACAAGCATTTCTTCAAACAGCCAATATTCTACACATGCCACTATTTCAGCTGCTGAAACACACAGACTGAAATCTTTCCTCAGTGAATGATACCACTGCTTAATGTTGGCCACAAGTGCTTGCGTTAAACTTCACAGGGTGAAGCAAACAAAATGACAGAAGGAGGCTTAACTCAAAGTAAAGGAATCTTTTGTTCCCTGCAATACATGCAAATGAGTCCATCAGCATTTTGCAGAGAAAGAATTCACCCCTAAATTAGACCCAGAAGACCACCAAAGCTAGAACATGTGAACTTGCAACATAATCAGGATATGTACTGGCTCTTATTATCACATGTGAATGCAGAGTAGAAATTTGTAAAATTACTTTAGTTCTCAGTATTTATTCTCTTTCCCCTCTCTTCCACTTTCAGCTTCATTCCCTATGTGTATGCTTCACTTTGTCATCTTAATTACACACTTTATCATTATTCCCCAAACTAGTTAGAATGCACTGTTTCTTGTTATGTTGACTCTGTGAAACTTGTTCAGTCCTACTGTTGAATGAAGCTATTACTAAACATTTGCAGCAACTGTTTTTTCCTCCATGTCTTCACATATTTCCCAATATTTTCTGTCTGCTGTTGGCAAGAGAGGAAGAGACGAAACTAATATTCTTCTACCTTCATCAGTCAGTTTAGAGACATGACTGAGATGCAATGAAGAAAGAGTTCAGAATTAAAACTGAATTAAGTTTAACTGAATGATGACAATAATCATCATGGGTGGGCCTTAAGGATCAGTTATTTCTATGAGAAACCTACAGACAAACTGAGGTGCAATGGTCATATGGAATACAGGTATCCTTGCTATGGGTGAGAACTGATCTGTTAGGAATGTATTCTAGCATAATCCAATGAGACTTACCAAAGGGAAATCGTATCATTTTCTCACTAGGGCTAATTTTTGATTACTTCTTCCCTAAGCTCCACTGGAACAAGTATCAAAGTGAAAGCTCACATTCCTTCCACTGTCAGTAATGGAACAGCTCCTGGTGGCTTTTTGCTAGGCATGTGTGGAGGCAATAAGAGGCCTCCAAGCCAGTTAACAGAGTACATAAAAACCCTCTACACTTAAAATATTCAGCTTGCTCAACAAAGAATGCACCTTGATTAGTAGGGTCTATTAAATTTCACCTACTTAACTTTGCAGCTTGATTAGTGAAGTATGCGGCTTAATCAGCACAGCATGGAACTCATGACAACACTCACCTCCTAAAACTGAAACTAATGGTAGGACCCAACAGAATCCCCAGTATGCATCTCTGTAAAACATGTAGGGAAGGAGATTCAAAGCAGACTCTTAGGTCTGTAAAAGAACAATTAAACTGCTCAGTTCCCACAGCAACCTTGTGGCTTTGTAAGGTGCAGGTTTCAGACTGTAAAGTTTTAACTGTCCAGCAGCTGGAGTAGTCATGCAGCAGACAGCTTCTTTAGTACAAAACCAAGCAGTGCCCTCATTGGCAATGGTGCCTCCTGTGACCACAGCATCCCTTTACTCACAGAATCACACAGAATATTCAAAGTTGGAAGGGATCCATGAGGATCATCAAGTCCAACTCCTGGCCCTGCACAGGACATCCCCAAGAATCACACCATGTGCCTGAGACCATTGTCCAAACATTTCTTAAACTCTGTCAGGCTTTGTGCTGTGACAACTTCCCCGAGGAGCCTGTTCCAGCACCCAACCACCCTCTAAGTGAAAAATCTTTTTCTAATACCTAGCCTAAACCTCCCCTGACACAACTTCAGGCCACTCCCTCAGGTCCTGTTGCCAGACAGAAGAGGACAATGCTTGCCCCTCCACTTCCCCTTGTGAGGAAATTGTATACAGTGACGATGTCTCCCCTCAGTCTTCTCCAGGCTGAACAGACCAAGTGACCTCAGACACTCCTTGCAGGTCTTCCCCTCAAGGCCTTTCACCATATTGGTTTCCTTCTTTGCACACTCTCTAATTGCTTTATATCTTTCTTGTATTGCAGTGCCCCAAACTGCACACAATATTCAAGGTGAGTTCACACCAGTGCAGAGCAGAACAGGACAATCACCTCCCTTGACTGACTGGCAATGCCTTGCCTGATGCACCCCAGGGTGTGGTTGGCCCTCCTGGCTGACAAGGTACACTATTGGCTCATATTCAACTTGCCATTGAAAGGGACACCAAGGTCCTTTTCTGCAGTGCTACTTTCCAGCATCTCATTCTCAGGTCTGTAGCTACATCCACGGTTGTCCCATCCCAGGTGCAGAGTCCAATATTTGCACTTATTAAACTTCATTTGGCTGGTGATTACCCAGTCCTCTAGTTTATCTAGGTCACTCTGCAGGGCCTCTCTGCCTTCAATGTCAACAGCTCCTCCACCATATGCAAACTTACTTAATAACCCTCATGCTATTCTCATCCATATAATACTCATCCATGGCAGTACACAGCCAAATCCAACTTTCAGTATATAATTTTAAGGACACCTGAGATAGCATCATTGGTCACCCAAAACACTATTTCATTATCCCAGGGAAATTACATGGAATATCTGAAGATAGCAATCATGTCAGCAATTAAGGTAAATTATGATTACAATTTACACAATATCAAGTTAAATATTAGAACTAGAAAGCAGTTCAACTCTCCACAGTTAGGATCAAGAGGCATTTCAGATATGAAAAAAGTTTAGATTTTAGATAAACCTAAATCTGATGATTGTTCAGGTGCAGTGTTTTGGCTCAGACTGCTTTACTGCTCAGAAACAAGGACAAAATCTCACACAATTAAGAAGTAACTTCACTTTTGGTCGAATATAACTATATGTACTGTTCCTAGAATATAAGGAATGCAGTTATAGCTGTAATTTGTTATAGCTATCACTCCACACAGTATTTCCGTAATGATCCCCCCACCATGGTTATCCTATGTGCTGTGAACACATGAGATGAACTCACAGTGTTGTTATTTATGGTACAGATTCTAAAACTTCTGCAGCTAATGGAAACATTGTGTGTTGTCTACCAAGGAGGTTTACAGCCTATGTGGCATTTACCAGAGCATAAATCTTACCAACAGAGGTACCTGTACTCATATAATTCTTAACCCATTCTCCTCCATTGGGTTACTGCACCTTCACTGAGGAAAAGAAAAATACATGTCTCAAACTCCCAGATACTCAGCTGCTTCTCAGCAGAACTGGATGCCATTCCCATCTCAACAAACCTAGAGCTATTAATAAGCAAGGTTTTTACCCAACAATTTCTGCAACATATAGAAAAAATACAGTAACAAAACAACTACAATTGTCAAAGTATGGAGATTACCACTTATATGCCTCATGTCCAAAAAATTCCTACAAAACAAACAAACAAAAAAAACCCAAACAAAAATCTGCCCCCCCAAAAAGATAAAAAACCCCTACCCAACAAAAAAAAAAAAAAAAAAAATCCCCCAAATCTCTTGGTTTTAATTCCTCAGAAAGGTTCACATTACTAGGAAAAATAAGTAAATACCAGACAACATTGAACTTTGATTGCTGAGGTTTCCTCTTACAGCTCCAACACAGCTAACTACACACAAAAACCTCAGTTGTTCAATTAAGAATCTAACCTGCAGGTAACACTGAACAAAAGCTGTACCCATCTTAAACCACGTACCTAAAACCCCAGCACAGGGATGGAAGTATGCTAGCATCAATTCAGACCTGCTTCTGAGAGGTGATGCCAGTGGAAACAAGAAGGATAGAGGCTTCACAGTTTGGGAATCAGGTCTTCAGCAGCCAGCATCAAAATCCAAAGGTTGATTTTCAGACTGTTCTTCCTATCACAGCTTTCTAGACTAGGATTTGCATTCTATCCTGTTAGTGAAAGCAGTTCAAAGGTGTATTTAGAAGTCCTGCATTGGTCTATTAGTCACTACATTAGGTCCTCTTCTGCTATGAAGTTCTGTAGGAAAAAAAGTTCAATACCCTCACACCATTTCACTCTAACCCTTCAGTCCCCCGTGCCAGCTGGTTGTACTGTCCCTGTTGCTCATTGCTCTATATCTATGCAAATATTTCTGTGACAGCTTTCAGTAGAAGTAGAAAGTTATATTTCCAAAGTGTTTTCTATTTTAAACATCATCTTTTGAAAAAAGAGTAATGTCATAATTTTAGCATCTATATTTTAATTAAAAGTATTTTCTTATTGAACACTCTAATTGGAGTAGCAAATTAAAATAAACAGTGTTCACTTTCTAAAGTGTTCCACTGATCACTTCCTGGTACGGTAAAGGCTAAGATGTTGAGTTTTCATTCTGTGAATTCAAGCAGGGGGACTTGCAATAAACCTTGAAGTGTATTTAATATTAGATTGAGTGGAGAAGGAAAACAGATTACAAATATATTATAGGTCTTAGTAAAGTCACAACACTACTGTCTACAGCATTTCCAGTTCAGAAGACTTAAAACTTACCCTAAAAATGTTAATATCATAACAAACCAAAGTAGTCCACAGGACAGCTGTCTTAGTAGCTATGACTGTAGATGTGAAGGAGTTTTAACCTGTATTTTTAATCATACCCATTTTACACCATGCTCTATTCATAGTAATATGACTCAGTGAAAAGTCCCACTGTTCTTGGCAGCCAAAGAATTTTGCATAAATTTTTGGTCATTCTGAATGTTAAGGAAAACATCGCTGTAAAAAGATCAATGTAATAGCATTATTTGAAGTACACTACTTCTCCTATTTGAAACATCACTGGTTATTCCCTATCCATTTCTGAAACCACAGACATTAAAACAGAATGTATCTTAACAATTTCCATTAAAGTAAACCATAAATATTAACCTGTCAATCACCTCTCTCAATTGTGTACCATGGCTGAAGAACTTTTATACTGGATTTTATATAGACATTAGAAAAATCATTTGAAAGTTAATTTTGGAAGAACTATGCAAGTTTAGTGTTCATTCTGAATAAAAACCTCATCCTGGTTATGTTGTTGTCAGTATCCTTTTCCTTTAAAATGGTGTCCAAGGCAAAGCAAGATGCTAGTCAGACTTGAATTCTGTTGCTTCTGTAAACAAGGTGAAGATGACATTTCCATCCCTTAGCCCAGGACTAGTCAAGAGTTAGAGGTTATTTTGAACTCTCCTTTTCTGAAAGAAGCCCCAAGAGGTCTTTGGAAGCCCTATCCACTATGAAAATCAAGACCAAATGCAACACTCAGATCAGCTCAGTTCTGAGACAGAACTAGATCGACAAATTCGTGTTTCTTGTTGTGGTTCAACATAATCTCTTCCTCATTGACAAAAAACACAAAGCAAAGAAAAACAAAACAAAATCCAGTACCACTGTCCTTATTCCTTCTGGTATAATTTATCAAATCTTTCTATATAGCAGTAACACAGGAGCCATGAGCAGGAACAAAATAAGTGACAAGTACCTAACATTACTGAATAACATCTAGCCATGGTTATTGTCTGGGATTCAGCAGAACAGGGGAGAGAAAGGAGCTAGGAAAATCAGAAGCAAGGACTGATGACAACAGAAGTTCAGTTAGGTGTTTATATAGATTCAAGATTTTTCAGATATTTCCTCTCCCACAGGTACTTCCCCTCCTTTTCAAAGGAAAAGCTGCAGTACCACAGAATCCACCATGTGGTGTCTGTTAGCAAATGTTGACTTTTTCATGGCAACTGGTGTAGGTACATCTAGATTGTGTATTTAAACATCACAGTTTTGTTTTCATTTCTTGCAAGAAGCATTTGACTGAGGTTAATGTTTTATATCAACAGAGTAAAAATAGCTAATTCTGGGCCCAAAGGTCATACACATCAGCACAACTTGAGTTCTGAAGTGCTTTTAACCTTGATTTTTTCCTTGTAAGCCAGGTCCTTTAAAATATACAACACATTTAACCCAGTCTCACAAGCATAGGGGAAAAAGAAAAAGAAACCAAAGATGTTTTCACTGTCTTTGGAAGACCATAATCATTTGACAATCAGAGCGATCTGATTGTATTTCAGACAGCACTTGCCAGGAAATACATGAGATAAATACAGTTCACTTTACAGAGAGGAATACAAATCAGAAATATCAGCACACAGAAAATAAAAAAAGAACTTCCCCATCTGATTCATTAGATTTTTGGCACCCCAATTAAGTTCTGACAAGCTAGTATTCCAGGCACAGTAAAATATTGTTGTTCCACTAGGCTTGCTCCAATGTTTAGTCATAAGATCCATACAATAATAACAGAACAGTGGCCTATCTTGACCAACAGTACATTAGTTATTATCTGCAGCACAAACACCTACCACTTTATACTAACATTTTGGCAGTTAATCTAAACATAGCACTTAAAGCTACATCATAATTTTGAGATCTAACTGGGTCATTTTCCTTCCAGCTGGCACCAGTAAAAAGTATTTTATAACAAAAAAGTAAATGAAAGTTTTTTATGAGGGATTTTTTTTCATTCTTTAATGGCAGGAGCACAAGTATGATTTCAAGCACACACGACACATTTTTCAAGGCCTGTTCGTGGTGATGCTAACTGGGTGAATTACAATAAGATTTATTGTGCAGTGGTGTATGTCTGATTTTCCATCCACTGCTGGGAGCTTCAGTTGGCGGGAACTAACAGAGAGGCCTATTATGCACAGCCTGGTTCAAACTGTGGTTTTGGTGCAAACTCTTAGGGACAGGAACTTACTGCACATGCTGGCAAGAGGACAGGGAGAAAGTGGATGAAAAGAACAAAAAAAGAATTTTTTTAATGCCTTCTTAAATATTTAGTATCCCATTTCTTCTTACAATTATTTTGTGGGAGAGGAGAGAGAAAGGAGAAGTCACATCAGATTTTCCTGTAAGAATTGTGTCGTATTCAATGGATATAAAACAAGGCAGCTAATAACTTGTTGTTGTGGCAGGATACCCAGCTGACAGGATTCAAAATGACCAGGAGCTCACCAGAACAGAATTCTCAATACTTTACTCCCCCTATCCTTTTTCCCCCTTTAGTCACTGAGAACACAAGCCATTCTTTCAACAACTACTTTTAGACTTCTTTGCCTTACCTTCCTCTACCTTATTCTGGTTTTCTCAAATGTTCCATGTACACACCCACTTAGCTGACTTGATATAGTCCATGCAAAGTGAAATTGGAGAGAGAGATACTAGAAGAAAACATGAGAAGAGGGAAAACCCAGGACAGACGCAAGAGAAAACAAAGTCTTGGAGGAGTAAGAGAGAAAAGGAGTGAGAATGAAGCTCAGAATTGCCAACAAGAGATACCTGAAGGATATGAGATAGGGATAGAGAGGGAATGTTAGGAATGAAAAAGTTAACAATTTTTAAGTGGGTGTGGAAAAAATGGTATGAATAATATAGTGGGAGGGTGCAATAACAGACTAAATGACTTATTCGAAGCAGAGCTGCTATCCATCTCGCTGAGCCACAAAGCACAACATCATTTTAATACTCTGAGAACCTCCTCTCAGAGA